>NC_030829.1:30332061-30554561 GCF_001704415.2 Capra hircus
GAGAATTGGAAGTGAGGGGTGAAAATTAATTATTCTTGGTAAAGAAGAACTCTTTACAGTCACAGGAATGTGCAGCAGGCAAACTACCTTCAAAATATGCAAATCTGTGTTTATCTCAAAGAATTCTGCAGGGAACAAATCCGTAGCATTAGCAGTTATGACTTAGCTCCACCCCCCCTCCACCAACCTGTAATGCTTATAAACATCAATATAGCTTAGAGCTTTATGTTAAGATGTTTTTCTCCTATTTCTTTTAAGAGTTATTTGTTTAACATGCTTTTATTATCCTAGATGATGTGATTTGGGAAGAAAGCATTAATTCTCTTATCAGCTCAGTTTCCTTCCCAGTTGTTGAGAGAATTGAGCTGTCCTAGTAGTTTAGGAAGAAAGAGGCATTAAATGGAGAGCTCATTGCTGATCAGACTGAGCCATTTCTGAACCACAGCTACCCAGGCAAAAGGGATTGACAGCTTAGCATTTATGTGGGAATGTATTGGAATAACATGGCAAGCAGCTGAATCGAGCTCCTTCGCACACTGCTACTTGCCAGCTAGCACCTCTTGTATCTGCTGAGTTTTTGAGAAACAAGAGACCTGAACTCTTCGCTCCATGTTGCTTGCTCAGGCTGACTTGGGTGAATAGTGTACACCAAGTGATGATTTTGAAAGGTAGCCCATGTTCGTTATATGTATTACAAGTAACATGTATTCTGTTAATCATTCATCCACTTAGCTATCCATTCATTCATCAAGTGATTTTTACTGACTATCTATAATGGACCAGGTCCTTATAGACTGGGAACTCTGGTAGCTGAGTATCCCTGTTAAACGTAGTGCCAATGTGATCATGTTAAAATAACGTCAGATATAACCTTGTCAAAACAGCCAGTCTGTGGGGTGTCCTTGGAATACACTGTTCATCTGTGACTGTTTTCTAATGAGCTTGATGATAAATTAGATGCTTGTAGCTCATGGAGGACCACTGGGTGAGGAGATGACTCTGCCCCATACAGCCAGTGACTCATTTATTTAGCCGAACTCTGCTGGGCACAACTATGTGTCACTATGCCAGGTGCTGGATCCTCTCCCTCCCTTGCTGGAAGATTTCTGAAGCTTGTCTAAGCCTCTCTTTTTTGCACTATGTGTTTTTTGCTGCTACTCCAAACCCTCTGTTTATTCGTAGCCTTCCCCTCGGTGGCACTAACGGTACTTTACTTCTCTGTCCTGTAACTGCTTTCCTCTCTACATCTCTCTCCCTTATCCCTTCTTCCTCCTCTGCCTGGATCTTGGCAGGTCCATCAACTCCACTGCTCTTCCTAAGCTAATGAGGACTGCTGGTGGTTCTCACAAAACTATGCCGAGTACACAGCTCTGCATTCTGGCCTGAACCGAGCAAACTCTCCTGGGCTCAAAAGTCCCAGTGTTTGTGGTCTTAGAATCCTCTTGTTTACCACAACGGCTCTACAGGAACTTGCTGACTACACATGAACCTTTGCTATACCTTCATTTGATCTCGGTAGATGTTTTAATTTCTCTTTTACTGTGAAAACAGTGCTCAAGTGACTTTTTAAAAACTTCCCTTTTCTCAACTCAGAATCCTCAGCTTCTTTTCTCTTTGTTCACTTTCTTAGTCTTCAAGAGAGAAAGGAATTCTCAGTTTATTGAGCAGCTGACATGCTTCAGGTGGTATAATTGATTGCTCATGCCTAGACTCTACAGTCTTCCATTATCCATGACCCCATCCATCCATCTAGCAAACATTTGCTGAGTGATTGTTCAGTATCCAGCGCTATGAGACTATAGTGAAGTGGTGATAAATACTCTTAGTCTAGTGGGAGGAGAGATTTAGTCTTTATCATACAGAAATGTGACCTTTGGCCAACATAAAAATGAAGTACTTCTGGAGCACTTAAGATGAAGTAAATATCTAAAGGTAACATTTGATCTGGATTTCAGAGCGTTGATAGAAGTTTGTTAGTTAAACTAGTAGGAAAGGGGCATCCGAAAGGGAGAGAACAGCATCTGTAGAGAAACAAAAGAGCAAAGCATGTTTGGAAAATAGCAAGTAACCTAGAGTAGTGTGGGTTAATGGTGGAGGGCAGCAGGAGAGAAGTCTGGGAAGTAACGCAAGCACCCTGTTATTCCAAGCAGAGGCATTAAGATTATCCTTTGAGCACAGGGGAGCTTTAGAAGGTTTGCAAGCAAGAAAGTGGCTTCACCAGACTGGCTTTTATTTTGAATGATGCTGTGATAGTAGCAGAAGGTCCTTGCATATTGTAGGAGAGAGATAGTGAGGGCTGGATGGCCACAGTGATGGTGAGAAGAGTGAGGGTAAGTTGGTTAGCTATGTAAGACTAGAAGTGACCACACCACTTCTAGTGAACTGAATTACCAGTTGATACTGAAGGTAACCGTGCTGTTTTCCTAATCAGGAGAAGTAGCAGGTTTGAGAAAAGAGAGTACAGTTTTGGATACATTAACTTGAGGACATCTGATGGACTCTGAGTGGTGTGAATAATCAGTAAAGGAAAGGCATAGATTTTAGGGGTCCAGTCTGGAGTAATCACTGTGTAAGTCAGGGGGAAGCATATGTGGAAGGTATGGGGGAGCCTTAAGGAACAGCAGCCCTGAATGTGTGAGTGGGGCTAGTGAAGTCTTCAGAGAGACCAAGGAGGTGAAGGGTTACGGAGTCAGGCAGCAAACCAAGGGATGCAGTGTGGTCTCAGGGAGGGTATGGGAGAGGTTTCAAAGACTGGCCTTAGGACTTCGCTGGTGGGGCAGTGGCTAGGAATCCACTCGCCAGTGCTGGAGACATGGATTCGATTCCTGGTCCAGGAAGAGCCTACGTGCTGCAGAGCAGCTACACGTGCCGCAGCTACACGTGCCACAGCTACTGAAACTGGTGTGCTCTCGAGCCCCTGCTCACAAGAAGCCGTGGCAGTGAGAAGCCCGTGAGCCCAACTACAGAGTAGCCCCTGCTCCCCACAGACAGAGAGAAACCCGCGCAGCAGCAAAGACAGCACAAGCAAAAATAAACTAAGTTTTCTTTAAAAAAAAAAAAAAAAAAAGAATGGCCGTGTCAAGTGAGACAGAGAACCTCTGCTCTTTGGGTTTAGCAGTGTTTCTCAGTGCGTCCTGGCACCACCCATCTCCTCACCCCTAACCTGCCTGTAGTAAATGCTGCCTCTGAGGCTCTGCCCCAGCCTTCCTGCCCTGGATCGGGGTGAAGTCCTGACTTCTCAGTGGCTTCAGAGCATAGGGATTACTGTCCTCATCTTGGAGAACTGAGAATCCACAGTGCAGAGTTGCAAGTAGGAAATAACATCGTGGAGACAGCATCATTTCAAGACACTTAACTGAGCAGGGGAAGGAGGCTGGAGAGTGGACGCAGGAGGAGCTAGAGAGGAATTGGGAAATGGTTATTTAGGGCAATGTAGGTGAGTGAGTGAGTGAAGTCGCTCAGTCGTGTCCGACTCTTTGCGACCCCGTGGACTGTAGCCCACCAGGCTTCTCCGTCCATGGGATTCTCCAGGCAAGAATACTGGAGTGGATTGCCATTTCCTTCTCCAGGGGATCTTCCCAACCCAGAGATCGAACCCAGGTCTCCTACATTGCAGGCAGACGCTTTAACCTCTGAGCCACCAAGCACTTTGAATGTATTTATACACTAAAATGAGGGGACCAGCAATGGGAGGTCATGTTGGAGGGACGGTAGTTGATGGAGGGCACGGATCTGAGTGAAGGTGTACGGGATTTGTTTTTCTCTGACTCACTTCACTGTGTGTGTCCGTCTCTAGGGCCAGCCACATCTCTGCATGTGGCACTGTTTTGTCCCTTTTGTCTTTTCTGAGTAGTATTCCGGTGTATAGCTGTACCATATCTTCTATACCCATCCCTCTGTCAGTGGACTTTTAGGTTGCTTCCACGTCTTGGCTGTTGTAAATACTGCGGCAGTGAACACGTGGGTGCCTGTGTCTCTTGGAATTACAGTTTTCTCCAGGTATATGCCTAGGAGTAGGATTTCTGGGTCATCTGGTAGTTCTGCTTTTACTTTGCTGTACAGAAGAAAATAATGCAACTGTGTAAAGCAACTATCCTCCTATGATTTTTTTTTTAAATACAGTGAAGGCAGAAGGTCAACAGCCTTTTAGTCTCAGAAGGGAAAGAGGAAAGGGCAAGAGGATGAAGATATTTGGTGTTCGGTGGGGAAATCCCCTTTTGCCTTCTCCATCAGCTTATCACATGCAACTTCTCTAAACTACTTAAAACCACCAACCACCCTTCCTTCTTGAAACTGCCTTCTGATTTCTGTGTCACTCTAAGTGACATAAGTGGGGGGAAGCATATGCGGAAGGTATGGGGGAGCCTTAAGGAACGGCAGCCCTGATGTGTGCGTGGAGCTAGTGAAGTCTTCAAAGAAAGAGACCAAGGAGGTGAAGGGTTACGGAGTCAGGCAGCAAACCAAGGGATGCAGTGAGCCAGCAAACCAAGGGCTCTGCTTCCGACCATCCCTCTGTGGTGGACAGAAATTGGGCAACTTGTTCATGTATTTGTCTCCTAGCTTGATATATGTGTGTAGATGTACATTAACACCATGACCTTTGGTGTTTTCTTCTAAAAAATGATGGTTAACACGTATCCCACAGACTAGTTCTGGGGACAAGAACTTAGTACTCAGATAATGTCTCTCTTGAGAGTCCCTTGGACTGCAGGGAGATCCAACCAGTCCATTCCAAAGGAGATCAGCCCTGGGTTTTCTTTGGAAGGAATGATGCTAAAGCTGAAACTCCAATATTTTTGGACACCTCATGCGAAGAGTTGACTCATTGGTCTGATGCTGGGAGGGATTGGGGCAGGAGGAGAAGGGAACGACAGAAGATGAGATTGATGGATGGCATCACCGACTCGATGGATGTGAGTCTGAGTGAACTCCGGAAGTTGGTGATAGACAGGGAGGCCTGGCGTGCTGCGATTCACGGGGTCGCAAAGAGTCGGACACGACTGAGCGACTGGACGGAACTGGATGTCACCATTCCTGTTTTCTTAATATGGGGATTGACTGTGGTCTATTTGGAGGCTCCCTCCCATCCCCACTCCCTTTGAAGCATCACCTGTGTGCTCACGACTCCCCACACACAGCTCTTGTTTTCACTTCCACTTCTCTCCTGAGAACAGTCTCTTTTCCTTACTTTGCTGTTCTTACAAGAACATCAATGTTCTCCTGATCACCTGGGCTAGAAATCAGGGAAACTTCTCAATTCTTATAATCAGACAGCTCCCAGATCTTTGGTTCTAACTGTATAATATCTCATTCATTCATTCATCTATCTGATAGACTGAATTATTTCTCAAATTGCCTGGTACCACACTAAATATAAGACATGATTCTATGCTTACAGTAACACATGCAGAAAATTACAACACTGCATAATGATTGCTCTGGAAGAGTTTAGTATACAACTCAGTAAGACACTGGGGGTGAATGCCTATCCTAGACTCGGTTGGTCATGGGGATGGTCTCTACAAGTTTCTTAGCTTGAGCCCAGTTTTGAGGTTCTATAGGACTTAGCTCCATGAAGATTCCCCGCAGAGACATTGAGGTAGAGGAAGGGTGTGTGCAGGTCGAGGCCTTTGAGGCTGTTGTTGACCATGGTCACAGTGGAGATGGAGAAGGAAGGGAGGAGAGAGAGAGAGAAGGAGGAACAGGTGCAGAGCATGAAGGGCTGGGCGCCTAGCCCAGTGCTGTCAGTAGGAATGAAATGAGAGCCCCCTGAGGAATGCAAAATTTCCTATTAGCTACATTAAAAAAGTAAAAGGCATCAGATGTATATTGTAATGGTGTTTTATTTAACCCAGTTCAAAATATCATCATTCTAAACTGGATTCAATATTTTAAGTTTATGAACAACACATTCTACATTTCTTTCTTTCTTACATACTAAATATGAAAAAATCATCTCAGTTGGGATATTAAAATTTCATCAGAAATACTTGATCTGTACTTAAATTTCATGAAAGTTTACAGTTGAGAAGGTAGAGTCATATACCTAAGTTGTTAAGCACGTACCTGAAAATTTGAACCAATCACTGAACCAAGCATCAGTTTTTAAATTTAAACTACTTTGCATTAAAATTTCACATATATAAAAAAATTCAGCTCTGCAGTCACTGTAGTCAAATTTTACTTGTTCAATAACCTCATATAGCCAGTGGCTTTCACACTGGGCAGAGCAAGCCTAAAGGTTTGGGCCTTCACTCTTGAGGCATTAGGGAGCCATTGAAGGGGAAGCCACTAAACAAAGGAGGTGATGTGATCAGACGCTCTGTGACGCGGCCAGACTGGAAGACTTATCCATTCTCCTTCAGAGTTCTAAAGTGATGGGGAGGGAGGTGGGAGGGGGGTTCATGTTTGGGAACGCATGTAAGAATTAAAGATTTTAAAATTTAAAAAATAAATAGAATTTAAAAACAAAACAAAACAAAAAAAAATAAATAAAGTGATGGGGGTGGGGGGGGGCGGTGTTCCAAGACAAGGGTGTGGAGAAGCAGATGTTATTTAAATAAGAAGTAGGGCTCAAGCTCTAATTCCATTCCTTCCGAGGCATTTTATTTTTTGAAAATTTGATGCACTAACCTGTACAATGAATAATAACTATCCACACTTTCCATTAGAATGGGAGTTGCCGTAAAAATCGAGTGAGAAGATGTAAAGAATAACACAAGCTTATGTTTGTTAAGCAACAAATGAATGGATGAATGCATAGGAGATAGAGTGAATGGAAATTGGTAACAGGAAATAAAAGAGAAAGAAAAACTATCAGATAATTCTTGATCTGGGAGGTGGCCCCTTTTTAAAATCCCTGAGTTAAGAGTTTGGATAGAGGAAGAAATAGATGAGCTCAGTTTGACATAAAGTTGAAGTTCTTTTAGAACGTCCAGAAGGAAATGTTCAGCAGTGTCCAGAAGGTTGTAGGAGTCAGGATCTGCAGCTCTGGAAAGATACTTTGGTTGGTGGAAATGATTCAGAGCTGAGAGGACATAGGTAGGGCTGCAGTGAAGCCATGGGGAGGATGAGGTCTCCCAGGGATGGTGCTCTTGAGCAGGAGTCAGCAAAGTGCATCTCTGCAGACCAAATCCCACTGCCGCCTCTTTTGTAAATAAAGTTTTATTGGCACTCAGCCATGTGTGTTTGTTAGTGTCTTGCTTCCGGTTGCACAGGGAGCTACAGCTCTGCATGGGTGGGACAGGGACTGTGTAACATACAAAACGGAAAATATTTATTCTCTGGACCTTTTCAGAGGGGAAAAAAGCCCCAAACTGTCACTGCCTGCTTTAGAGTTTCGGAGTCCTGAGGATGGAACTCCAGGCAAGATGAAAGATTTCAGAATGAGCAGAGGGCATTAGGCTCGTGAAAAAGTGAGAAGGAGCCACCCAGATGTTGTCAGCAGAGAACCACTGTGGGCGGGGAAAACCTGGAAACAGAGAAGAGAGATTTGTTTCCCCCCAGAGATTCTGGGGCAGGGAAGACAGTGTGAGTGTCAGTGTCACAGAGTCATCTGTTGACAAGAGGTCAAGTGAGTTAAGTATTGACAGTTGTCGATTGAATTTAGCAAGTCCACTCTCATTTGCCATTGTGGTAGGAATATGCAGTGCAGAAGCCAGCTTGCCATGGGCTGGGGATCCTGTGGGGAGGAGGTAGGAGGGGCCAGAGGTTAGCTCTCTCCGTCAGCAGGCAGGAAATGGGGAGAGCCCTTGGAGGAGCCGAGAGAGACACTCGAGGCTGAGGAAGCTTGTTTTAAGCTTGGCCTTCGTACTTGTCAGGAGAGGGAGTGTTTAAAGGTGATAGCAAAAGAGGGAGGCGTGACGGGGCAGGTGCTCAGGAGTCAGGGGGAACAGGGAGGGGTGGAGCCCCCAGCCCTCTTGTTAATCCCACTCTAACTGCATCTGTCAGTACTGGCTCCAGCTCCCCAATTTACCCCCTGATCGCCTCACATTTAGCTGCTTCCTGTATACTTGCATTGGATTTCTCTTGATAAAACGTTCCTCTTGTTCCAGCCATTCCCTGTTCCCAGCTCAGTGAAGATTCCACCTACAGTCTTCCCTTCCAGGCTCAACCATTTCTTTTCCAGGCATCTCTCCCTTGCTTGTGAATGTGCACTCCTTCAGCCCGTCTTTCCCACCCTCATGAAACATGGCATTCCAATTACATCACCCAAGTCTTGCCTAACCTGACCCATCAGAGATGCTTTGTTCACTAGTATTTATAAAATAGAAATCCAAAGAAAAATCACAAGTCATTAACATTTGAAGGCATATTACAAATTTATTAAGGAAAAAAGAGTTCATTGCTTCAGGATAGTGCAGATTCCATAGAACAGTTTTCTCGGGACTGAAAAAGTTTTGTGGTAGGGGCTATTCTGTGAATTGTAGGACATTAGCAACTTCATTCCTGGTTTCCCAGTAACACCGTTTCTTCCCAGTTGTGACAACCAAAAATGTCCCCAGGCATTGTCAGATGTCCCCTTGCTGGGGGTCAGGGAACAGAAATCATCCCATATTGAGAACTATTGATGTGAAATGACAGTGTTAGGCAGAATCTTTTCCCTTTGGTATTTTGATTTTTTCAGATGTATCCTCTCCTTCATACTTTGCGTTTTTAATAGTTAGACCCAAGGGAAATTACACTGAAGATATATCTCATTCCGGGCAGTTAGAAATGGAAACCACCCATTTTTGACTTCTTACCAAGTTATCAGTGACTCTATCCTATTCTATCTAACAATATGAGCAAGTTATAAAAATCAAAATAAATGTTCCAGCATGTGAGCTAATGATGTTATCACTAAGCTTCTGTACAGTAAGATCTCTTTTCGTTTTTTTTTTTAAAAATTTATTTAAACATTTTTATTGGAGTATAGTTGGTTTACAATGTTGTGTTTATTCCTGCTATACACGGAAGTGAATCAGCTATACATATTCAGATATCCCCTCCCTCTTGGACCTCCTTTCCCCCGCCACCACATTCCGCTCCTCTAAACCGTTCATCATCACTGAGCTGAGCTCCCTGTGCGGTACAGCAGGTCCCCACTAGCTGTCAGTGGTAGTGTGCATATGTCCATCCTGCTCTCTCAATGGGAGAAGGCAATGGCCCCCCACTCCAGTGCTCTTGCCTGGAAAATCCCATGGACGCAGGAGCCTGGTAGGCTGCAGTCCATGGGGTTGCTAAAAGCGACTTCACTTTCACTTTTCACTGTCATGCATTGGAGAAGGAAATGGCAACCCACTCCAGTGTTCTTACCTGGAGAATCCCAGGGACGGGGGAGCCTGGTGGGCTGCCGTCTATGGGGTCGCACAGAGTTGGACACGACTGAAGCGACTTAGCGGCAGCATCTGCAGCTCTCTCAGTTCATCCCACGCTCTCTCCCCGCTGAGTCCACACGGCCATTCTCTGCATCTGTGTCTCTATTCCTGCCCTGAAAATACGTTCATTTTTGCCATTTTTCTTGTTTTCACATAAATGCATTCATACATAGTATTTTTTTCTCTTTCTGATGTTCTTCACTCTGTATGACATACATTCTGTCATACAGGCTCTAGGTCCATCCACAAATGACCCAATTTTGTTCTTTTTTCAGTTCAGTTCAATTCAGTTGCTCAGTTGTGTCCAACTCTTTGCGACCCCATGAATCGCAGCACATCAGGCCTCCCTGTCCATCACCAACTCCAGGAGTTCACTCAAACCCATGTCCATCAAGTCGGTGATGCCATCCAGCCATCTCATCCTCTGTCATCCCCTTCTCCTCCTGCCCCCAATCCCTCCCAGCATCAGGGTCTTTTCCAATGAGTCAGCTCTTCACATCAGGTGGCCAAAGTATTGGAGTTTCAGCTTCGACATCAGTCCTTCCAATGAACACCCAGGACTGATCTCCTTTAGGATGGACTGGTTGGATCTCCTTGCAGTCCAAAGGACTCTCAAGAGTCTTCTCCAACACCGCAATTCAAAAGCATCAATTCTTCGGTGCTCAGCTTTCTTCACAGTCCAACTCTCACATCCATACATGACCACTGGAAAAACCACAACCTTGACTAGACATCTTTGTTGGCAAAGTAATGTCTTTGCTTTTGAATATGCTATCTAGGTTGGTCATAACTTTCCTTCCAAGGAGTAAGTGTCTTTTAATTTCATGGCTGCAGTCACCATCTGCAGTGATTTTGGAGCCCAGAAAAATAAAGTCTGACACTGTTTCCACTGTTTCCCCATCTGCTTCCCATGAAGTGATGGGACCAGATGCCATGATCTTCGTTTTCTGAATGTTGAGCTTTAAGCCAGCTTTTTCACTCTCCTCTTTAACTTTCATCAAGAGACTCTTTAGTTCTTTACTTTCTGCCATAAGGATGGTGTTATCTGCATATCTGAGATTATTGATATTTCTTCTGGCAATCTTGATTCCAGCTTGTGCTTCCTCCAGTCCAGCGTTTCTCATGATGTACTCTGCATAGAAGTTAAATAAGCAGGGTGACAATGTACAGCCTTGATGTACTTCTTTTCCTATTTGGAACCAGTCTGTTGTTCCATGTCCAGTTCGAACTGTTGCTTCCTGACTTGTATATAGGTTTCTCAAGAGACAAGTCAGGTGGTCTGATATTCCCATCTCTTTCAGAATTTTCCACAGTTTATTGTGATCCACACAATCAAAGGCTTTGGCATAGTCAGTAAAGCAGAAATAGACGTTTTTCTGGAACTCTCTTGCTTTTTCCATGATCCAGCAGTTGTTGGCAATTTGATCTTTGGTTCCTCTGCCTTTTCTAAAACCAGCTTGAACATCTGGAAGTTCACAGTTCACATATAGCTGAAGCCTTGCTTGGAGAATTTTACGCATTACTTTACTAGCTTGTGAGATGAGTGCAATTGTGCAATAGTTTGAGCATTCTTTGGCATGGCCTTTCTTTGGAATTGGAATGAAAACTGCCCTTTTCCAGTCCTGTGGCCACTGCTGAGTGTTCCAAATGTGCTGGCATATTGAGTGCAGCACTTTCACAGCATCATCTTTCAGGATTTGAAACAGCTCGACTGGAATGCCATCACCTCCACTAGCTTTGTTCGTAGTGATGCTTCCTGAGGCCCACTTGACTTCACATTCCAGGGTGTCTGGCTCTAGGTGAGTGATCACACCATCGTGATGATCTGGGTCGTGCAGTTCTTCTGTGCATTCTTGCCACCTCTTCTTAATCTCTACTTCTTCTGTTAGGTCCCTACCATTTCTGTCCTTTATTGAGCCCATCTTTGCATGAAATGTTCTCTTGGTATCTCTAATTTTCTTGAAGAGATCTCTAGTCTTTCCCATTCTATTTTCTTTTTTATGGCCGAGTAGTATTCCACTGTATATATATGTACCATATCTTCTTTATCTATTCATCTGTCGTTGGACTTGAAGTCTTAACAGAAACTACATTTTACATAATGCCTCCACCCCAACATCCCTGATTATTCCAGGGACTCTTCTTCTGTTGTGTATTCTTCCATCAGGGGCTTTCTGATAAAAGTGAGGTCAGATTTCTCTCATGACAAATATCCACCTGTTGGAAGGAAGCCAACTTTTGAGTAAAGAGCCAAAACCAAACATGTTGAGGTATCCTTGTCACATTTGTAATGGAAAGCTCACAAACTCGTGGGAAATGAGCACAAGGAAGCTGGTGTGGGCTTGGAGTGCTATTTGAAGTAACGCTGAACACATTCACTTGTGAGGTTATGAAAGCTTCCTCTTCAGTAAGGAAGAATGAGGTAGCCTCACTGCTGGGGTGGGTGTCCTCAGTGGCAGGGATTTGATCATGGGATCTCTGATGCCTGTTCCGTCCCTGTTCATGTCACTGTGTAGCCACATGCTAAGTACACTAATCATTAACCATTGCGTCCGCAGTATGAGGTACAAGTTGTTAATTCTATTTGTAATTATTAGCATGTACTTTATTAAGTTCCACAAACCGTGTATACCAAGGAGAAATGCTTCTTAATGGCAATTACAATTTTTTTTTTTTTCCCCAGAGGTGTCAAGGCTTTAAAGAGGCAGCTTAGAACACGGCTGGTGTGCAGTATTGCCCTCTGCCCTGCTCTGCATTTTCCCTCTTAACTACAACTTGGTAAACAAGAGCTAATTCTGAACAATAACCCAGAAAATGAGTGTCATTCTCTAAGCTGTCATTTGAAGAAATGTTGATTTTATTGATGGTCTATTCCTTACATCTCCAGAAGAAAACAGGAAATGTTTCTAAAAATCATTTTCACTGAGAGCACAATTCTGCTTCAGGCTCGTTTTATGGTGGGGATAAGAGTATTCTGCACTTGAAGATTTTATAGTGTATTCTGGGTTTTATGGGCTACTGATAATTCCTGTGATTTATTGAGCACCTACTGCATACTAGACACTTTACATATATTGGCTTTCCTTGTTCTCAAAGCCCTCTGCATTTTTTCATTGTAACACTACTCACAGCTTATTATATGATTCATTGATTAATATGTATTTTCCCCATCAGACAGTCACTTCCATGTCAGTGGATCTGTATCCATTTTTGTTCCCCATTGTTACCCCAACACTTAGAACAGAACCTGAAACTTATTAGGTACAAAATAAGTACTCTTTTGAAGGATGAGTGGATCCACATGCAGAGTGGTATGGTTTTAGAGATGAGGAAATGCGCAGATAGAGTGGTGGGCATCTTGTTGAAACCTTACAATTGGCAGCATCAAATTCAAAGTCAAGTGTGTCTGGTCCAATGGCAGACAGTTCTTTCCACCACACCTGCCTTCTCAGACTTTAATGTGAATCACATAGGGGATCTTTGCCAACGTGTACATGCTCATTCAGTTGGTCTGAGATGAGCCGAGAAGGTGCATTTCGCTCTCGGGCCATACACATGCTACTGTCCATAGACCATGCTTTGTCTAGTAGAGGTCTGCACCATAGTTGCAGTGTTAGAAGTGATAATTTTATTATCTGATGGAGGCATATGTGATTCTGTGTCTGAAAATCCTTGCCACAAGACAGAGTCTTTGCACCTGTACTGGTCTCCTAAGGAAGGTATCATGGGGCTCTGCTCTTGGATAAATATATGGGCCACATCATTTGGTTATCCATGGGCTGTGTCTTAGATATTGATGATGTCTAGATTTGATGTGTCTTAGATATTGATGATGCTAATGGGCCCTGTTGCCTCTATTAACAGTCTTAACTCAGTATCCAGTGGTGTTTCTGCTCTAAAGATGTCCGATACCCATACTCTTCACATTGACCTTGGAAACACCCAGGAGTAGCAATGCCCTTTATAAGTTTCTTTGCATATTTAGTTGACTGCTATTGAGAATTTGGAGTCTCCAGACGTCAGGTGGTCCCACCACTGACTCCATAACCATCTAGTGGCCTTGGTACCCAGTGTGTGAAGGAGGCTGCCATCATGGGTCCCACTTTGGTGCCTGCTCTGTCGAGTGTGGGCATCTTAAGCTCTGCCCTTCTTGTTGGCATGTGTGTGACAGTTTCTTCCTGGTATCCTTCCTAGCTTGGTACTTCCTCCTAGCTCTTGAGAAATAGGTACAGAGGTTGGCCTTTTTTACTAGTTAGAGTGGAGGGTTCAAGGTCTGGTTGCTTATCTTAGTCATTTGACACCACATGGTAGAGGAGCAGCCAGAAGCAAGAAGACCAGGGGACGAATTAGGACGCTTGAGCCTGTACTGACAGATGAGAAGGGGCCCCTGAATCAGAGCTGTGATTACTTATCACCAAGCAGTCTGATGCCTGGCTCCGCCTATCCTGTGTTACCAGCCTATGGCTCTTCAACAGTTTCTCAGTTCATCCCTTGCTGACTAGAGGATGTATCTGGGTTCTTAACTTAAGGCTGACTCTTTGTTCTTCCCAGCCATTCACACCAGAGCTGTTCATCATCTTTGTGCCTGATTGGAGTCTACCCTTCATTCATTATGTAACATAATGTCACCATTTTTTGGGGGGTATGCAGGGTTTGGAGATCTGTGTATGTTGTGTTCTAATTGTATAGTAGTAAAAATTGAAGGGGCACTTTGAAAAAGATTTATTTGAGCTCAATATTTTGAAAAACTCTTCGGCTCCACGTTCCTTTAAAATATTCAGCTATATTAGATGTTCATGAAGGCTGGTTTAATGAGATGAGGACTTAATTTAAGGGCATCATTATATTATCGAAATCACACTGAAAGTAAATTGGCAGATACCTGTAGTTTGTCCTGAAGTCACTTACTGAAGACCTTGCCTTAGTTCTCTTCACTTGGGTAGACACAGCACAGGAATTTATAGACAATATGAATGAGGAGTCTGCCACTGAGGAAGTTTTCGTAAAGCACATGATGATTTTTTCTATCTAGTTACATTAGACTTTTCTACCTTTCATTTTTATTTTTCATTTGTTCGGGAATGTTGTATGATCTTAATTTATGGAAACTCTGTGCCTATGCCTTTGGACTAATCAGCGTCGCAAAGGCAGTGGTTAAAGTGAACCAATGTGGAAAGCCACAAAGAGAAAAGACTGCTTGTATTTTTCTTTTATATATAAAAATTATTCTCATTTGTAATACTTTAGCATCATGGTCATTGTTCCCATAAAAAAAATACTGTATTTTGTGAAATGATACAATCTGTGAGGCATTTCCCATTAAGTAGACACCATGTCTTTAAATTATAGCAATTTCTTAAGATTTTAAGGCACAATGGGCTCTTAGAAGTGTGATTAATAGCAGAGAATGAGGCTAATGCTGGGTCATCAGTGGCACTCCATTACAAAAAAGGTTGGACTAATAAAAGCATCCATCTTTTTGACCAATAAAACATTTGAATGATATGCTTATACTTTTTATCATATAGTAGTTACTTAGTAATGAATAAACTCTGAACTTGCACTGAAGAAAGACAACTCTACTTAAGTGACTGTTGGACTGGTATTTTGATGATGTCAGAAAAGGTAGATCTGGGAGGAAGGCTGTGTTGGAGTTGCCAGTTTAATTTTTAAGCTGTCTTCTACAAGCATCAGACACAGGGCCCAGGAGTCCCATCCAGTTTAGGGGCAAAAGTAGAGAGTCTAGTCAGTTGATAGTTTCTTCAGCAGCGTAAGTATATACAGTAGGTTCTCTAAGTGCTTTATGAGGTGCATCCTTAAGAATACTGTGCTTGGGAGTCCAGGATGTAGCCTGATTCCAGCACAGATCTCTCAGGCCTCCTCTGGCTCAGTTCCCCAAGATATAAGCTCATATCCCATACCCTGGGGTGTTGGAAGAGGATTTTTAGATGGTTCATAAATCGTTCACCGGTTCTCATCATTGTGATTTGATGTTGAAGCCATTCCATTTTCAGTCTGTTTTAATCCTTCTGATAAAGGCAAGGAGACAGTCTCCATTTGGTGCTAGCATGTCTTTAATCTCTCTCCTTCCATTGTAAGCTCATTATTTAACAAAGGAGGAACATGGCTCCCACTCAGAGCCTTTGTGGACAGCAGGATCTAGCTAGAATTTAATAACACCGGTTGGGTTGTATTACATTTATTACAAAGTCTTTCTCTCCTTCAGAGGAATGCATAGTGGTTTTTCCATTTGACCAAATGATATAAAGTTTTCTTTGAAATAGATTTATATTTGTCAAAAGTGAATAAAATTTTAAAATGACATTGGAGGTGTAGATAAAGCCTGCAAAAATCATGAAGGGAAATGCAGAAGTGAGTGCTTGAGGCTTGAAAACTGGCCCAAGGGACTACTCAGATGGCATGACCACTCTGACAATCTCAGGATTTGTAAGATTTTTTTGTCCCAGAGAAAAAGATGTGGAAAGAATAAATCAGTCCTTTCCAATCTTGGATCTCCCCATATCTTCCTTAAGACTGTTTTCAGTTTTTAAAATAATATATCAAGCAAGTTGTATGATTAGGAGTTTGGGATTATAATATACACACTGCTATATATAAAATAGATAACCAAGAAGGGCATGCTGTGTAGCACAAGAAACTCTATCTTATAATAACCTATAATGAAAGAGAATATAAAAGCAGAAAAAATGTGTTTATATAAATATATATCTAAATCACTTTGCTGTATACCTGAGGCTAACACAACACTATAAATCAACTACAAGCTAACACATCAAGCTAACACATCATTGTAAATCAGAGTATTTCAATAAAACATTTTAAAGAGTAAAAAATAAACATTTGAAAGTTAAGGCATGAAAGACTTCTTAATGCGTGGTCTTTTCCTCTTTCATTTATTTTACTTTATTAATATTTTTTTTAAATGAAACTAAGCAATTGGGGATCTATGGGGAACAAAGTAAGTAAACATTGTCAGTGCAAAGGTAATTATGGTTTTGGACCATGGATTTTAAATCATTATCATTAGACTCAAACACCTGGTTATTAATCAAAATAGGAACCATTACAATCAAAGACATTTTTGCCAACGAGAAATAAGTTTGTTTATTCCTGTAGTGAAAAATCTGTGGTTTGGGATTCGACGAACTCTTGGAGAGTATCTTCTTCCTCCTGCTGATTGTGGAAGTGTTTTCCCTGCAAAAAAAGTTGTCAAGATGCTTGAAAAAGTGGTAGTCAGCTGGTGAGATGGGGCGCTGTTGTGGAGAAGAATTGGGTCCTTTCTGTGGCCAGTGCCGGCTGCAGGCGTTGCGGTTCTCGGTGCGTCTCATCGATTTGCTGAGCAGATTTCTCAGAGGTGATGGTTTCGCCGGGATTCAGAAAGTCACAGCAGATCAGACGGACAGCAGGCAACGAACAGTGTCCCTGACATCTGTTTGCTGCAAGCTCAGCTTTGGGAAGTGCTTGGGCTCTTCTCCTCTGTCCAGCCACTGAGCTGGTCATTGCCAGTTGTCATGTAAGACGCGCCTTTTGTTGCCCATCACAGTCTGATTTAGAAATGGTCCATTGTTGAGTAGAATAAGAGAAGATGACTCTTCAAAATGACGATTTTGGGGATTTTCAGTCAGCTCATGAGGCACCCACTTATTGAGCTTTTTCATCTTTCCAATTTGCTTCAAATGCCAAATGACCGTAGAATGGGTGACTGAGTTTTTCAGCAGCTTCTTGTATAGCTGTAAGAGGATCAGCTTTGATGATTTCTTTCCACTGGTCCTTGTCAGCTTCCTATAGCCAGCCACCGCGCCCCTCATCTAAGGCTCTCGTCTCCTTTGCAGAACTTCTTGAACCACCACTGCACTGTATGTTTGTTAGCAGTTCCTGAGCCAAATGCGTTGTTGATGTTGCGAGTTGTCTCTGCTGCTTTATGACCCATTTTGAACTCAAGAAAATCACTTGAATTTGCTTTTTTGTCTAACATTATTTCCCTAAAGTAAATATAAAATGAACAGCAAGTAATGTCATTAGTGTAAAACATAAAGTGAGAAATGCACATTAAAAGTATGTATAACCTCATTTATTTAAGAACGTATTCCAGTGTCAAGTAGCAAATTTCAACCGAGCAAAGCTGCAGTTACTTTGCACCAACCTAATAGACACATGCAGGTAAGACTGAAGGTATGGGATGGAAGAAAAATGCATGTTATCTGTCCTACCCATGCTAAGAAATCAGTAGAATCATCCTGGAATTCAGAGGAGTCTCCCTCCATTTGGGTGATGGTTATGTGTTTGGTGTTGTCCTTTACCAAGGGAAACAGTTATAGCTCTTTGGATTACCATTTAGAATTGTAAATGCTATTTATAATCCTTTACCAATAGTCTAGTTCTTCCAAAATTCAGGAATAGGAAATAAAAATGAAGGCCAAGAGAAGGCCAGGACAAAATTAGAAGTGTGAATAATGAGTAATCCACTTTTTCCATTAAAGGTGGGAACTAGGGATGGAGGAACACAATATTATGCTTTTACTTCTTCATTTTTTTCTCCTTTGAGTTTTGCTGGGACATGGGATAAGGCATCTCTGTCTCCTAGTTATCTCGGCCTCATGCACAGAGCGTGGAATTTGAGAACCTTCCGTTCCCAAAGCATTTGAGGAAGAGTCTCTGTGTTAGTTGTTTCGGCCGCCAGACTTGCATCATCAGGGTTGAGCAAGGCTGTTTCCTTCTCTAGGGCAGTGGAGCGGCCGAAGCCCCAGAGGGCTTGCTAGGACAGACAAAGGAGACATCTCCGCGTCCCTCCCCTGTGTCCGTATGGTGGTGACGGGTTCATGAGCCTGAGAGACCCCCTCCTCTGCTGGCACGGAGCCCTCCTTGGACATTTCTTCTCCAGACACTGTTGAGGCCTTAGGGGCTATGTTGGTTCGGGAATAGCAGACAGTCAGCAGAGACGGACTTGGGAAGCAACTGACAGTACAGCAAAACAAAGACACGAAAGAAAATCCTCTGTTTCTCTGTGACTTTAGCGTCACAGAGCAAAGAACAGGTTACTGAAGTAGGAACTGGAAACAAGAGCTGCTGGAGAAGGCTAGGAGGTTTACAGTGGAATTGGGGTGGCCAGGAAGGACCTGTACAATTTTGTTAAGATTTTCAGACAGAGGTAGAAATTTGAGTAATCTAATCTTTATCAGTGCAATTCCCAGAATCCTCTGAGGTGTGTCTTTAGTCATTTTTTTAAATTTCATTTTCTTATTTTCAAATTCTGCTTTGGATATCCAGCAATGTTTTGCTGTACTTTGCACTGACATAATGCTAAGTTTTTAAAAATTAATTAACTGATTGTACATGTAAGATATGTACTTAAGACATGGACTTCCCTGGTGGCTCAGATGGTAAAGTGTCTGGCTACAATGCGGGAGACCAGAGTTCAATCCCTGAGTGGGGAAGACCTCCTGGAGAAGGAAGTGGCAACCCACTCCAGTATTGTTGCCTGGAAAATCCCAGGCAAGGAGGAATCTGGTAGGCTACAGTCCATAGGGTCACCAAGAGTCGTACATGACTGAGTAACTTCGCTTTCTTTTTCACATGTAAGATATAGATAAATTACCAAACTGTCTTTCAGTGTGTCGTTGCTTTATAGCTTTTAAGTAATGGAGAGATGTTATTCATAAGTATCAAAATTAAGTAGTTTAATGTTAAAGTATCTGTAAAATAGATTCCCAAATTCATGTTATAATTGCAAATTGTTTACTTAAATATAGCATCTCCGATGCAGTGCGATAACTTTCTTTTGATATACAGCATGCTGTTTAACATATTAGTACACATGAAACAGATTTTTGAACATAAAACATTTCTTTGCGATGCTTTGTTAGTGGACAGATTAAGCTTATTCACTCTTGGCTTCCAGGATTTAAGGTTTCTTTGATATGCTGGCAAGGTGAACTCTTGCATACTTGTAGGTAACATCAACCAATGTCTTTTAAGGGGCAGAAGTTTGATTTTTGCTGGGTGGTTAAGAATGCTACAGATCTATTTGTGGATCCAGTGTGCTTAAGGATATCTTGGATCAAGAAACTCGAGGAGAAAGTAACATCAGGGTTTTCCTTCTAGGTAAAACATTCCTGATCCAGGTCGGTGTTTGACTCATATATTTCATTGATAAAAGATGAGCCCAGGAAGTGAACGCATGGTTACTCAAGCATGAAAACATCACAGTCCTTTAAAGCTTTTACCATATCCAACCTATAGTAGTTTAAACCATGTAGATATTTTATTTTTATCTACAAGCGAGGAAATAAAAGGGCATTGACTGAACTCTTTTTTTGTTTGTTTTGTTTTTCATGTGGGGCAGGGAAGTGGGGGAGCCTGTTTTTCTTAAAGGGGGTCAGGCTTTTTTTTTTCCTCGGATTGCTAAATAATGTCACCAGTAAAGAGTTAACCAGATTTCACTTGATTCACTCTGGGTTAGATGATGATGAGTAATGCGAGGTTGGTAACTGCAAATTGTTGTTTATAAGCAAACATGGCATTGTGCAAACAAGCAGGCCTGGTCTCCAACTGGTTTGATTTCATGGTGGTCAGCAGCTGATCTATGTAACATACAACCTTTCTGCCTCTCTAAATGTCAGAAGAATGACTGTTTGTTTATCTTGCCTTCTTTGCAGCTGTTTACTCTGTAATGCATTTACCTCGACCTTGATTCCCAGAGAGTGGCCCCTCTCTCCTCCCCAGCTCTGTTTACATTAGCCCTGCCCCTGGTGTCACCTATGAAATCTGTTGATTATTCCACCTGGTTAATGTTAAATTACTCTTGTAAGATGATGTGTTTGTTCATAAACACAAATGCTGGGCCCCTTGTTTACTGTACCCATGGTAGCAATCGTTATTAAACAAATATTGCTTTGTTTGCGGGTGTGAGCAGCAGTTTATCCTGCAAGGTCTGTTTTTAAAAACACACACACATTAAAAAAATAAAAACTTACATGCTAGAATTTTGATAAAGAAAGAAAAGGGGAACTTGTCCCTGGAATGTGGTTGAAACAGACTTAGGTTTGCTTTTCTTATCTTTTGCTTGGATGAAGGGGCTGGAGAGATTAGCGAGTTGTTTGGTTTTTCTAAGAGATTTCCTTAGTGTAATGATATCTATGCAGTTGTTTGCTTTTTTCAGAAGGGAGAGAGCTCTCCTGAAAGGCCACTAGCTCAGTAATAGAACATCAGATGACTAGAAAACTCTTTGTGGAACAAACAAGGACTTAGAAGGTCTAGGAGAAAAAGTCTAGTGCTATGAACAAGGCAGTCATCTTTGAAAGGTACAATCCTTGAGTTTTGTATTTTTATGTGTTGTGTGTTGTCCTGTGGGCTCCATATGGATCCTCTGTGATGCCTATACTACAAGTTTGAAAGAAGACGACTAACTTTTAGTTTACTATGTTCTGAATAATTCCCTGTACTATAAAGACATACCGAGAGGACAGCATACAGTTAGTATCAGTGATAATATTTTTAAAATCTAGTATTGTGGTTCTCTGTTACACTTACCTGCCTCACTTTAAAATGCATTTATGCTTGTATCATTTCTTGTTAAGTAAAGCAGACCTTGTATCTCTCTCTTCAGCTTGAGGTGTCTGTGGGTGGGTGGGTGTGTGTGTGTGTGTCTGTGTGTGTGTGTGTGTGTGTCTGTGTGTGTGTCTGTGGTGTGTGTGTGTGTGTGTCTGTGGTGTGTGTGTGTGTCTGTGGTGTGTGTGTGTGTGTGTGTGTCTGTGGTGTGTGGGTGTGTGTGTGTGTGACTTTAGGACACTGGCAACCACAACAGAAGCCTGTCCTTTGTCCTATTTTGCAAACAATAGAAAAACTCAGCTCACATCATCTTTGTTTTTGTTTTTTAAATTACTGTTTGTTGCTGTTTCTGACTTTGCCTCTGTTTCAACACTGGGCAGGGCCTGTTAGCGTTTGCTGTAAATTACAAGGATACGCCACACACTGGGTTGAGGGTGGAGGCTGAGGGGGTCATGACCTTCAAGAAATAGTGGTCTTTTATGTCAGTAAAAGCCTGCTAATCTCTCTGTGAGAGTAGCTTTGGTAGGAGAAGGATATACATGCATAGGTGGAGTTTTTGAAGGATAAAATTAAATAATTGTCCATTTCACACAACAGAGAAATGCAAGCAACAGAGTTCTGACGGTCGGCACTCACAAAGCTGCCATGATTGCTGTGAGCTTATTGTCCACTGTGGCCACCAGAGCGGTTAGGTGCTGCAGGCGAAATGGGGGATACGTGAAGTGTGTCATCGAACACGCTGGTCTTTAATTGCTGTTAGGTATCCAACTCTGTGTAGATTCCGCTATATAAAATATGGAAATGAAAAAAATATATAGTCTGACCTGGTTGTCGGTCACTTTATTCCATTAGACTCTGAGAATGCAGCAGTTTGAATGTTCGAATGATTAAAGTTTGGTAGGCTTTGTTAGTTCTTAAACTTGAAATCTGTTTTGTTCTATGAAAATGCATTTTAATTAAGCTCCCCAGAACACCTGGCGGCATCATACCTTAAGCTTCAGAGGCTTCCTTGTGGCAAAGCAAACAACCTAGTCCTGAACTGGCAAGGCTCCTTTTTGCTCTGTTTAATTATTTGAGCTTGTCTGGATTAATATGCCAGGGAGTGGGTATGGATTCTCCTTTGTGCTTCTGTCTCCTGGAGCGGCTTCTCACTTCTATGCTTTGCTCACAGTTGCTATGATTACAGCACCTAAAGTCTCATCTACTGGGAGAGAGCAGAAAAAAAGACCAGTGGTCACTGAACCTCTAAAAATATAAATTAGAGATCTGTAACTGTTAAGAGGTTGGCATGTTGTTATCTGCCCTTCATGATGTCTTCTTAATATAAAGAGTACAGTGTTCCAGAAGGTTTAGTTATGACAAGTCACAAGACTGAGGCATCTATAGTTTCCCTGAAAAGTTTTACTACCCTGGAATTGAAATTCAGAAATGCTTTTTCCTTGAAAAGTTGAAGTCCCCTGTCTTCACACGGAAAGCCTGGTAGAAAAGGGAAATCATTGTTGTTAAGACCATCATTTGCAGTTCAGTTTAGTCGGTCAGTCATGTCCGACTCTTTGCAACCCCGTGAATTGCCGCACACCAGGCCTCCCTGTCCATCACCAACTCCCAGAGTTCACTCAAACTCACGTCCATCGAGTCGGTGATGCCATCCAGCCATCTCATCCTCTGTCGTCCCCTTCTCCTCCTGCCTCCAACCCCTCCCAGCATCAGAGTCTTTTCCAATGAGTCAACTCTTCGCATAAGGTGGCCAAAGGACTGGAGTTTCAGCTTTAGCATCAGTGCTTCCAATGAATACCCAGGACTGATCTCCTTTAGAATGGACTGGTTGGATCTCCTTGCAGTCCAAGGGACTCTCAAGAGTCTTCTCCAACACCACAGTTCAAAAGCATCAATTTTTCAACGCTCAGCTTTCTTTATAGTTCAAATCTCATATCCATACATGACTACTGGAAAAACCATAGCCTTGACGAGACCGACCTTAGTTGAGAAAGTAATGTCTCTGCTTTTTAATACGCTATCTAGGTTGGTCATAACTTTCCTTCCAAGGAGTAAGCGTCTTTTTAATTTCATGGCTGCAATCACCATCTGCAGTGATTTTGGACCCCCCAAAATAAAGTCTGACACTGTTTCCACGGTTTCCCCATCTATTTCCCTGAAGTGATGGGACCAGATGCCATGATCTTAGTTTTCTGAATGTTGAGCTTTAAGCCAACTTTTTCACTCTCCTCTTTATTTCACCCTTATTCCACTAACTCTCTTCTGAGTCATGAATTACAGGGAAAATTAAACATCCTGTTATTTACCATCTCCAGGCCTCTGAATTATCCTCATGTGTATTACATGTTCACCATGCGTATTGGTAGATTTTTTTATTGGTTGATTATCTTTACATTTTCAGCAAACTGGGACAGTCTTACTTCGGTGAAGACTTAAAATGGTTTAATGGCTGAAGTTCTTTTCTGAGTTTTAGAACTCCAAAACAGTCATTCCCGAGTACAGGAAGCAGAATATTTTAAAAGAAGCAACATAAAAGGTGGTGACTACAGGCCCTTGATCTCATTTGATTGAGAGGTTGGATTTGAATTTTTCTGTTGTGTAATCGTTCAGTTAAAAATTCAACAGTCATATATTGGATTCCTATTATGTTCAAGGCGTGTCTGAAAGTCAAGTTGGAGATAAAGGAATTTTGTGCTTTTTAATTCTTCTTAAACAAATGGAGATGGAGAGGTGCGGAAGGAAATCATTTTAATCGGAATGTTTTTTCTTCCATTTAATTGATAAACAAAAGTGCTTCTAGTTTGATAAGTAAAAACTAGTTGCTATTTCTTTTCTCCCCCTCCTTTGCGCTATAAAGGTTAAGAGAGCTATATCATTACTGTTATTATAAATTTGCAGTGTTATTGTTATTAATTATTTCCTGTTAACAATGAACAGAATTTCCGTCTCAAGTTTCTCACCGACTGACCTGAATTCCTTGCTTCACCGAATCCCTGCTGTTAGGGATTCTGGCTCTCTAGATGCATCCACAGTATTGTTGCCTGTGCTCATTCCTTTCTCACACCGAACCCTGTGTCTCCTGCATTCTTGAAGGCCAGAGAGAGGAGTAACTCCTTTAGTCCCCAGATGCCGGTGCTTCCTAGGAGGGATGTTCCTGGAGCCTCTTGATTTCTCCTCCCAGAGCGGCCCAGCCCATCACCTGCATAATATTCTCTCTCCATACTAACCTGGAACCGATGAATATTCCATTTTTACCCTAGATGCTCCCATATGACCAAGTTGCCACTTTTTTTTTTTTAAAGATGCTTTTGACCACTTCATTGCTCCTTAACTTTTTCTTCGTTAAGTAGTACACGAAATTCCAGATTTTTAAAGATAGATGTAGACGCGTACAGTGCATGGTAAAGTTGATAATACATAAATCATTTTTAACAACAGGTAATATGCATAATTTATGGTGTTACAGTGCTATCTTTTTGATATTTATGATGGATAATGCTCAATTTTTGCCCTCATATTACTGCTTTAAATTATACCACGGGAAAATTAATGAGAAAGTAGATTTATGGGTTTCATTTGTTTGTCAATTCGGAAATTAATTGGGTGTTAATTTTAGCCGTCCCTCATCAGACCAGGACTTCAGTCTGTATGCATTACTTTGTATTCATTGTGGCTTACTTCCCATTTACTGTGGGTCACTAGCTTTGCATACATTAAAATAGCCCTCCGGCTCATTCCCTTGATTACTTTTTGAACTGCCATGCATTAGAAAATTTACGCCTTTCTGTTATAATTATGAAAATTTGGCTTTGGGAGATGGTGCCTTCACAGCATAGTTAGCACTGTGACTTCTCTACCTTAACTTGGCTCTAGGATGGTTGTTCCATGAAATGGGACTGCTGCTAGTGGGGTCAGTGGACGGACAGAAGTGTGTCTAAAGAGTTCAAAGACAGTTTGTGGAAGTACTGTCAGATGAGAAAATAATCAGCTGTGGTCAGTCCGGTTCTCCAGTTCCTCCTCCTCCCCTGCTTTTGTCCTTGAGAGTATGCTGTGAGATTGCCAGTTGGAGACAGTCATTCAGTACGTGTCTTGGAGCCAGCTGTGGCCCTTCCATCATGCCCTTGCTTCACTTGCTCCCTATAATCCACTCCACTGGCCCTGTGTCTCCTCACTGCCACCTGCCCCAGTAGCATCTTCCCAGGTAAAGGGTGAAAGATTGGGAAGCTTGTGTCTCTCTCTCTGGGAAGTGTAGACCCCTCTTCTACATGGAGGCCCTGACTTCCATCTAGATCTAGATGCTTTTGATATTTGATTCCCTGACTTGAATGAGAGGAAGTGAGAGTACCAGGTGGGTTAGTTTCCCAGGTCCCTCCACTGAACTACGATGGGGAGTAAGTTCCCCTTTTTTGAAATTTGAAGTCGCTCAGTCGTGTCCGACTCTTTGCGACCCGTGGACTGTAGCCCACCAAGCTCCTCCGTCCATCGGATTCTCTAGGCAAGAATACTGGAGTGGGTTGCCATTTCCTTCTCCACACCTTAAAACTCCTTGGTGTGTATAGTGTGGCGAAGTAAATCCTTCACACACTTAAAGGGAATAGTTCATTTATCTAATGAGACCTGAAAGTGTGTGTTGGTTTTATTTCTTAATACAAACAGGTATGATTTCTTCTTTCCTGAACCATGTGGAGATGATTGTTAAGGATTTTGAATCTTCATGCTGCAACGTGAGGATTTTAAAGAGTACTTCTTTCGAAGAAGAACTAGGCTGACTCTCGCTCTTTTTTAACTCACGTACAAACCCTGTGCGGAGTCTAACTGATAATTGGGTCAGAGCCACATGATCGAGGTTTTGAAAATACAGACATAACCTCCTTTTATTGCACTTCACCTCACTGTGCTGCTCAGACACTGCATTTTCCTGTTTATAAATCGGAGGCTTTTGGCAACCCTGTATCCAACAAGTCTTTCAGCCCCATTTTTTCCCAGTAGATTTTACTCACTTTGTGTCTTGGTATCACAAATTTGTCATTCTTACTGTATTTCAAATTTTAAAAATTATTACCATACTTATTAGAGTGCTCCGTAATCAGTGGTTTTTTATATGACTATTGCAATAAAGATTACAACTTCTTGAAGGTTCAGATGGTGGTTAGCATTTTTCGGCAATAAAGGTTTTTAATTAAAGTATTTTTATTAACAGAATACTTTTTTTTCAGACACAATGCTGTTGTACACTTAATACACTACAATAGAGTAGAAACATACCTTTTCTATGCACTGGGAAACCAAACAATGTGTGTGACTCACTTTATTGTGATATTTGCTTTATTAAGATATTCGTTTTCCTGCCATAGTCTGGAAGCAAACCTGCAGTGTCTCTGAGGTCTGCTTGTGTAGCCACTCACATAATCTCTCCATTTGTGCATTTGTAGAGTTCTCCTCGCCCTCCTTCCCTCCGTCACTTTCTTCATTTCACCTTTCCATCCTTCCTCTTTTTCCAAAGCCTCTCTTGTCTCTTCAAAGTGCATGCCATTTTCCTTCCTTCCTCACACATGGATGAACAATGAGAAAGAGGGTATATGGGGGGGGGGGGGAGGGAGGCGGAAAAGGGAGGGGATGGAGTGGGAGAAGGACCATGTAATCACTCTTAATCATTTTCCTAAAAAGTGATCTTGCAGTTAACTTTTCTTCTCCTCTCCCCATAGACATAGAAATATATTTTACAAAACTATGTTTAGTTTAATTTACACATCCTTTCATGAACCGACCAAGTTCTTTAAGGGCATTTATTCTGCTTCATATAAATAATTGATCAGCCAAGTTAATTTACTTCTGCCTGACTTGGTCAACCTTAATTAACTGCCCTGGAATCAAGACTGAACTTTTTGTTAGCTTAAAATCTTTCACAAGCATGATAACAAGGGTTTTATTTTCCTTAAATTTTCAGCATCAACACTGTAACCAAGGAAATAATCATAATAAGAAAGCATTGCCTTCATTTACTATAAATACATTGGCCTGGACATTATGAATTTTCCAGAATACTTCCAGAGAGCAGCTCTATTGGCAACGACAATAAATAAGCACACTAAACTCAGTTCTTATCCCTCCTACAAGTCCCTCCAGCACAAAAATCGATCTTTTGAAATCAGTAGCACTGTAATGTTTCCAAGTAAGATGAGAAGCGGGCCATTTTGGCTTTCGTAAGCTTTCCGACATCTGTGCGATTGTAGCATCAGCTTTTGTGCGGTTATGTTGAATGGATCATATGTGATTTAAACACGCCCAGCTCCTTCAGAGAAGTCATAGAGAAGGCTGGAGGAAGGTTTGGCTTTTCTCTTTTGAGAAAGCACTTGTTCGGGGGCCTGGCACGGCCATGCCCTTCAGGTGCCATGCCGTTCCTGTTGAGGCTCTTTGGAAGACTGTGTGTCCTTTCTTGTTTTCAGTGTGTCATGGAGCAAAGCAGGTCATTGTCTAGGATGTCCCAGAGGAGGCGGCGGTCACCCATACTAGGTGCTTGTGACAAGCACCCAAGAAGAGAGCTCAGCATTCTAAGCCAGAGAACAGAGATCCCTCTCCTGTGACTTGCTTTAGATGAGTCTAAAATTGTAAAACTCAGTAGAAAAACCTCAAGTACAGTGGTTGGCTAGCATGCTGACACCTTCAGCTTTGTACTTCAGATGTTTTTTCCTTGTCTACCTGCCACCTTCGTCATTGTCTTTTTGGGTTTTGACTCCATTTTCTTTGTGTAGATGTCCTAATTCACTACCTAGTGCAGGACTCTGCAAATTGGAAATTTGCTCATCCTTTATGGAATGGACAAGTTCATGTCTGCCTAACTTGCTGAGGTTTAGTTTTCTTATCTATAAAATGGGAATAGCCTTTTCTCCCTCATAGAATACTTCTGTGTTTGAAAAGTACATCAGAGGGCTTTGTAGTTTGTGCATATGATACAAATAGAAAAGCCTTATTAAATAGCTTGAAACGTTCCATAGAAAGAAAAAACTGCCAGCCCAGATATTGTTAGAAACATTCTTAGACATCGACACTCCTCATTTTTTCACATGTGCTTTTCAAAAAACCTTTTTTCTCCTGATTGGTGTGGGAGATTATAGCAAAATTTAAATCTTCCAACCAACATACTACTGTTAGCACTTGACTAATTAAGGACATCCTCGGACCAAAATAATCCTTTATGCAATTTCGATCCCAAAGCCTGCACTCTCACAAACCTAGTCCCCAAGCCAAGCTGCTTGGCTTGATGCCTGTGAAACTTGTGCTGGAGGACTTGGCAGTCTTCTGTGGAACTGCATGGAGCAAACCTTCTCATCAGATTGTGCACTGGATATTATTCTGACTCCACCCACCACGGTGTTGTCCAACCCAGGAAAAGGGAGCTGGGTCAGTCTCTTTGACACTTGTCTTCAGATCTGGGAGCCCAGCGGTCAGCGTGACTTGAAAGCCGTGTTTTACCTGTAGCACTGCTTCCTGAGGACAGGCTATTTGGCTAAATAGGTCCCATTCTGAGGGCAGGTATAGAGTTTAGGTATAGACAAAAGCATTGTCTTTGTGGAGTGGGAAACCCCTGATATGGACAGGCTTTCTGGACGGTTAAAAACATTTTTTTTCCTTTTTTGTTTAGATATGCTTGTGACATACTCTAAAACCTAAATGGGTTTCCTTGCTTAGTACTAAAACGACTATTTCCTTAAACACTTTTTTTTTTCTTAGCTTCTGTACACGTGGGAAAGTTTATGACAGAGAAACTAAAATGCTGGGGGACAAAAAAATACCTATGTTTCAGAAATCTGGTGTGTTTTTTTGGTGATGAACTAGATACTTGCTTTGCTTGGTTCTTGCATCTTAAAGTTTTAGTTCTTTACTGGTAGATTCTTCACTCTGCAGACAGTAAGATATGAATGCAATTTTCAAAGGACTATAATCACTGTAATATCTGATCTAAAGAGACAAGAGTGAATCAGCTGTTGTGTCTGAGTTTGTTTTCCACCTGTTCACAAAAAATGCCATTCTTAATCCAGTTCAGAATTGGATTAACTTTAATGTGTGTGTGTATATATGTCTTCTGGGTTTATGAAATTTGTCATTACATTGGATTATACTATGCATGGAAAGGAAAAAAGATACGGAGTTTTCTGTTCCTAATTTTCCCAGTTGTTTTTGTATGAGTATAGAACAGAAAGCAATGTCTTACAGGAAGACACCCTCCTATAAAGATGCCTAGAGTGTTTAAATTTGCGTGTTGTCACGTATTTCATCTGCGGGGCAGAAATCTGTAACACTTTGTGTATATGTGTCATCCATGATTTGAATCAATTTGTGTAAAAGTTTTCTGCCCTTTTATCTAAGATTGTATTTCCCAGTTGTCTTAATTATTTGGGCATTCCTTAGCTTGGATGTTTGAATTATCATCTCCCTTTAGTGATAATTGTTTGTGTCTGGCCTCTCAGCCTGGAGTGTGACCCTAAAATGTTCATTGTTTGGCCCTTTCTTTACCTCTGCTTTAAAAAACACATAGTGAAGAACTCTGACATCAGACTGAATTTTGTCTTAAGTAGTCCCCCTGGCCCCCAAATCCACAGCTTCACTCTCTGAGGTTTGTTTTCCTCAGTCTGACAATATTAAATGGAAAATTCCAGAAATAAGCAATTCTTAAGTTTTAGATTCCATGCCATTCTCAGCGAAATGAAATCTCACCATCCTGCTCCGAGTTCCCCAGGACTGGAATCATCCCTTTGCCTAGCGTTTCCCACCCATTTTTCATTCAGTAGCCATCTCAGTTGTGTCCAGGTATCACAGGGCTCATGTTCAAGTGCTAGCGTTCAAGCATCAAGACTAGTGATGCTGGTACTTCGGATGTGCCAAAGAGGAGCCATAAAGTGCTTCCTTTAAGGGAAAAGGGAAAGTTCTCAGTAAGGAAGGAAAAAAATCATGCGGTGAAGAACCAATCTTCTATCCATGAATCTGTGACGAAAGAAAAAGAAGGGCATACTGGTTTTGCTCTTGTACTTTGAACAGCAGAAGTTGTGATCATAGTGTCTGAAAAGTGCTTATTTTAGCTGGAAAAGGCATTAAATATGTCCAGCAAGATATTTTGAGACAGACCTCCTCACATAACTTTCACGCTAGTATATTGTTATAATTGTTCTTTTATTTAGTTATCACCATTAATCTCTTATTTAGAAATTAGACTTTACCTTAGGTGTGTATGTATAGGAGGAAACACAGTGTATATAGGGTTCAGTAGTCATCTACTCAGGATCTTGGAATGTATCCCCTGTGGATAAAGAGGGGATTGCTATAATAATCCTTTATGCAATCCTGTATATATATTTTTTTAAAGATTTTTTTATGTTTAATACTTCCCAATTCAGGCTGCCCTTGTGGCTCAGCTGGTAAAGAATCTGCCTGCAATGTGAGAGACCTAGGTTTGATCCCTGGGTTGGGAAGATCCCCTGGAGAAGGAAAAGGCTACCCACTCCAGTATTCTGGCCTGGAGAATTCCATGGACGTGTATAGTCCATGGGGTCGCAAAGAGTCGGAAACGACTGAGCAACTTGCATTTTACACTTTCAAATTCAGGATTTTTTTTCATTAATCTGCCTAGGCAACATTTTCTCCAAAATAAGCATAAGAGGGCCTAGACCTTTCACACTTTAAACCAGACCAGACGTTAGGCATTCAGTATGAGAAACACGTAACTCTGAATGGGGCTTCTCAGGACAATTTTAACCATAAGACAAAGACAAGAGTCCATTTATTTAGCCTCTGAAAAGTTGCGACTCCCCACTCCCTCTCTCAAAGTAGCCTATCTTATTAGAATGGCCAGTTTTGAAAAGTTCCAATACTTGAATGATGCCAGGGAGTGCAAATCTTTAGAGCGCTTTTGGGGTTTTGACTGTAAGGGGTTTTAGCATGAATTAATACCTCAGGAGGCCTCTTGCTAAGGTGCGTTATCTGCTGATAGACTACATTTGGAAAATACTTCTTTAAGAGTGTAATACATCATACAGAGCCTATACATACTAAAATTAAATGTTACACCTAATACACTGAATGCAATGACTTACTGGTTTTTGAGCAAAACATCCAGATATAATCACAGGAATTTAACCATAAATTCTAAGTTCATTTGACAATGTTATTTTTTTCTGAGGAAAAAGATAGCATACATAGAATAATACTACTAAAAGTTGAATTTGCTTTTCTTTTAAAGTTTTTAATTTCTATTTTATATTAGAGTATAGTTGTTTTGCAGTGTTGTGTTAGTTCAGGTGTACAGCAAAGTGATTCACTTGTACATGTACATATATCTGTTCTTTTTCAGATTGTTTTCCCATAGAAGCTATTAGAGAATATAGGTAGAGTTCCCTGTGCTATACAGTGGATCCTTTAAAACTTGAATTTGGACCAGCAGTTCCATCTTCAGAAACTAGACTGTTGGACCACTAATAAGGGATAAGTTGAGTGAAAGAAAATGACAACTGTTTACAGATTTTGGCAACATGGAAGGCAGGGCCCTTCTCCTTATGTACAACAACTGTGCTAACAGCTGCTTTTTTCTTTCTCCCTGGCTCCCTCCTGCAAATCAGGTTTTTGAGTCATGATGCAAGAATCTGGGACTGAGACAAAAAGTAACGGTTCAGCCATCCAGAATGGGTCTAGCAGCGGCAACCACTTATTAGAGTGCGGCAGTCTTCGGGAAGGGCGGTCCAACGGGGAGACGCCGGCCGTGGACGTGGGGACGGCCGATCTGGCCCACGTGCAGCAGCAGCAGCAGGTACCGTGCGCTGGAGTCGGGCTGTGGAGGGAGGTGGGTGCAGGTGCTACTGTTTGACCACGCACTTGACCACCGTGACCATCTGATACTCAGCCGGCTGTCTGACTGTACGCAGCATCTTTTAAGCCACTAGTGTGCTGGGGCCCCAGCCATTGGCTTTAAGAAACAAATTCTCAAGCTTTTGTCTTTTCAGTCTTGGGAGGCCCCTCTGTCTTGGGGAATGGTTGTTGAAAGTGAGATCGGGTGGACCTCTGGCCACTTCCTTGGAGCCCCTAATATGCCAGCCTAAAGTTTAACTACTTGGAATAAAACAAATCTTTGGAGGAATGGTTCCTAATGCTTGAGTTTAAGAAAAAAAATGATAAATAGATTTATTAAGCCTTAGGAAGAAGGAAACAAATAAGGGGTCAAGGATACAGGAGAAACAAGGGCTGTAAGCAAGGAAAGTAGGAATAAGGAGAAATACCCAAGCAAAATTGGTTAGATAACAAGACATCAATAATGCAGGCATTGGTGTAAGAAATTGCTTGCTGTTACTCACAGTTTAGGGAGATAGGCCACTTAGAAATGTTTCTTATATCCATATAGCAGTTGGTATGTGACTAAATCTTACTACTGTTTTAAAGTATCCCTTTTTGGTGGCTACCCCAAATGATCACAAGTTGGGATATACTCATTCTTGTTATATCCGTTGTAGGCATTTATATGGGTAACTGTGATTGACTGGTAAACTATTTACAAATGGCAAAGGGTGTGACAAGGTGAATGTTGCTGGTTGGCCAAAGTGTTGATGCAAATTCAAGTAAGTAAATAGCATTTGCTTGAAAATAAGCATTGTTTTCACAGCCTCTCTTGGAATTAGGAAATAGTGTGCATTTTTGTTAATGATCATGAATGATTTTTGTTGAGTTTTAGTGTTTGATTCATTTATTAAATACAAAGTAATTTGGAAAAAAAAAGGTGAAAAAAGAATGGTAAATCTTTGGCCCTTTCTGAATGAAACATATTGTTGGGGGTTGGGGGAATGAAGGAAAAATGCAAACCTTTTCTCAAACCATGTTCTTGGAATCTATAGCAGAGGAACTAAGGCAGTCCCTTCCTGTTTTGGGGATATAGCATTTAGCGGTCTCTAAAACATGTATTATTTTCTCCTTTCTAAGAATTTTTACCAATAAGGGATCATTAGCTTGTTAGTCTGTCAGAAACTGTTGGTACCAGCCTGAGACAGTGAAATCTGTGGGGAAAAATAGAAAAGAGAGAAAGAGCCTTGAAGGGATTTGATCTCTCTTTTAGTGGCAGCTCGCACTCGATAGTGCCTGCTTCCTGGGCATCACATCAGCTGGAATTGGTGATGTAGACTGTGTGTAAACTTGGGGTATTTGCAGTAGCAAATGGCCAAATGCTAACCAGTGACATTGGTGACAAGACCTATCAGTGGTAGAAAGGGATCCATGTATTTGTGTGTGTATTTGTTCATGTGATATTCTCAGATATTTGTGGTTATATTGGAAATAAGTTGGTAATTTGGTTTGCCATTTTCTGTGCCCGTACCAAACAGAGGCCAAGATCAACTGTTTCTTTATGGAGCAGCTGAAGTGGGGCCATTGACTGATGTGGTATACGCAAGTGCATGCTGAGTCACTTCAGTTGTGTCCGACTCTTTGTGACCCCATGGCCTGATGTGGTATGAACACAGAGTAATTAGTATTTAGAGCATGTCAGTTGGATAAATGGGAAATTAATGTCTTCTGATTTTTATTTAAAGAGCTGAAAATCATCCACTATCTCAAAGTCATAAGCCAGCCGAAAACTTTACTTTTATGCCACACACACACACAGACACACACAGACACATAACAGCAACCACAAGTTGACCTCACAGAAGAAGGTAATATACGTTCATTTTTTTACAAGTTGACCTCACAGAAGAAGGTAATATACATTCATTTTTTTTAAAATTAGTTTATTTTTTAATTGGAAGATAATTAATTGCTTTACAACAGTGTATTGGTTTCTGCTGTACCACAGCATGATGCAGTCATAACTCTAAGCACAGCCCTTCCTCTGGAGTCTCTCACTCCCGCCCTCACCCCATCCCACCCCTCTGGGTCGTCGCAGAGCACCAGGCTGGGCTTCTGTGTTCACAGCAGCTTCCCACTCACTTCTGTTTTATACATGATAGTGCATATAGGTCAATTCTACTTTCTCAGTTCATCCCACCGTGTCTCTCTCCCGCTGTCTCCACGAGTCCATTCTTTACATCTGCATCTGTTTGCCCTGCAAACAGGTTCATCAGTACCATTTTTCTAGATACCATATATATACATTAATATACAATATTTGTTTTTCTGAATTATTTTGCTTATGTACATGTACATTTTAACAGCATCTTCCTTGAAAACCATCAGCTGCAAAATTAGTTGTTCATGTCTCCCCTCTTTTGTCTTGGTTCTGACCACTTTTTAGAGAATATGTTGTTTGGGTAATTGATATACAGGTCAATACCTTTTGATTGTACTTCAAAGTGCTTTTAATATTTTTATAGCAATTTTATTTCTAATTGTCTCTGATATGTTTTGGGAAGGAAGAAAGCAGTTGGGTCTATCATTGTGCCTGAAACTCCATATATTGTGGTTGGCAGGCCTTTTGAGTCTTTTAAAATAAAACAACTGACAGCTGTGTAACTTCCTTAAGTGTACGATGAGGCGCTTAACAGGTTGTTAGGGGGAAAGAAAATCTGTAGATGAAATAAGAAAAAAAGATAGCATTCAGAAAGTTTTATGGGAGTCGCTTTATCAGTTGTCTTCCAGACTGAAACTGCAACAGTTAAACAGTTTGTAGTTATCTGAACGTCAACGTGATGGACATGGGTTGTTTTCGTCGTTCTTATTCTACAGGTTTTTACTTGAAGTGAGAATACCAGCAGTGAGAAAATCACAGCCATGCTGAATTCATTACTGCGGTAGTCACACAAAACCACGGATAAAATTTCAATAACTGCAGGCCACAGTTGAGTAAACAGTTGCACTGAAATTTAATTCCTGTTGACTTTTCCCCCATTCCTCGCCAGGGGCACATTCTGATTCTGTAGTACAAAGACAACAGGGGTTACAGCTTTGATTAATGTAGGACACTGGAAGAGAATTAGAACTGTAAAATATGTTAGAAGTCCATGGAACAAAAAGATCTGGCTTAAAAGGCTTGGTATAAAAATGAGTTAATTATGCTGTGTATGAAACTGAATGTTCTAGGATTTTCCAGTTGCTCCAGTGCAATCATTGACAGTATAGGGAGAATTTTTACCTACTGCCAAGATTTAAAATAAACAAATGCAAGCCTTTCCACCTTTGATCCATGTTACCAAAGATAATTACGAATGAGAACAAGTGCCCTTTCAGAATGGAGAGCTTTCACGAAGATTCACTGTGGAGTGAGTGGCTTCTGTTCTGGGTTTGGTCTGTAGATTGGCTAAATTGGGTCCAGACAGAATTGCTGTTGCTGTTTTTTAATTATGTTGTTGACAGCCTAGAGAAATGGGGGAAATCTGGCTTTTCCATTTTCTCTTGAAAAATCCGATCTGGTAACCATGGGCAGTATTCCTACAAGGGTAACCGTTGTTGGGAGATGAATTGTTACTAAGTCAAGGAGCCCGTAGCCCTGCAGTCAGCCTGAGTCCCCACCCAGTACCTTGGCTGACTTGTGCCCTCTAGGCAATGGAGTTGGTGATTCTGGTCTGGACATTGCCATCATCACTCAGAAGCCATCAGCCAAGGAGAGGGGCTACCATTAGCTGGAGAAGGCCACCCACACACTCACAAACTGGCTCCCTTCCTTAAAACTAAATGTATTGTTCTGTAATGCTTCAACTCTACTTATATCTGGACCATGAAACTATTATAACAATAGTTTTCTAATAATATAATTTGATAGAGTTTCTGAACATTTTCTTTTAGCTCTTGAATAATTCTTTACCCAATTCCATCACTGCTTTTTATTTCCTATTATGCCTGCCCCATTTCCAGGTCTGTAAAAGTTCTCTACTGGATACTGACTACTCCATTATGAAACTCAGCAACAAATACTATTACCAGTTACTAAAGTTTTTTTTTTTTCCCCCCCTTAAAAGGATTTTAAAATGTCCAGAGCAATTTCACAAACTGTGTGGATTAATGCATTTTAAAAGTCTTGAATTTTAGAAAGCAGAATTTTATTTCCATATTGCTGCAAATGAGAGCTTTTTCAGATAAGCATATTACATAGAGCATAATGTTTAGAAGTTTCTCCATATACAGCATATGCTGTCAGGTCAATTAACAGAATGCATACTAGAAAATGTTTATTCAATAAAAATGAATAGCTGTTAAATAAAACAGTGATTTCTTAATCACATTCCATTTAATGATGGGTTTTTTTCCTTTTTTGTGGGGGGTACCACCTGGCACTTTTATTGTCTACAAATCAATGTAGGGAGAGCTTTGGTTGCTAGAGTTTTTAGGTGTAGTTATCATTTTATATGAGAAGGGCAGTTTATAGAAGTAGTCTGTGAGAAGGACATTTAAATAAGATGAACTATATGTGGAATTCAAAACTATATTATTTGGAGTTGTGGCTAAGTGCTGTATTAACTTCATATAGCTTCTTTGACATTCGGTTTAAGGTACATGTTTCACATTAATAATGTAATAGAAAAAGAGAAACATTCGGTGGCTATTAAGGAGGTAAAAAGTAGAAAGGACAAGGAGCTTCTGCAAGATCATGGAAGAGAAAGAGGAGGATCCATTGGGTTGAATTTTGCCACTGAGCCTTTGAAGGAAGTAAAATTAGTCATTACAGTCGTTAGTCATCACAGAGGGCCAGAGACACTCAGAAACTCTCATTCTTGTCAGGGTGGAAGAATGAATCCCTTCCTCTGGTGTTTGTTACTGAAGTTACTAGTGGGTGGGTATTAAACAGAACTGGAAGAATGTCCTACCAGTGTTTCAAATTGTAACTGCCTCTGTAGTAAACGCTGCCTGGAAGAAGTAGCTGTCAGTGTTTGGATGGGCTGCTGCTGCTGCTGCTAAGTCGCTTCAGTCGTGTCCCACTCTGTGTGACCCCATAGATGGCAGCCCACCAGGCTCCCCCGTCCCTGGGATTCTCCAGGCAAGAACACTGGAGTGGGTTGCCGTCTCCTTCTCCAATGCATGAAAGTGAAAAGTGAAAGTGAAGTCGCTCAGTCATTTGGATGGGCAGTAAGTGCGTATTAAAGGGAGCCTCCCTTAGTTTCTTGTTCTTCCCCTATCTTCCTCTGCAGGGCTGTGTTAAATGCCACTGGTCATCTTTGGCCTTGTTTCCACTTCTACAGAGAGAAGCCTAGATGATTAGGTATAGATCTGTAGATGCAAAGATGAACTATCAGTAGCCAGTTCGGCCTTGTCACTGTTTTTTTCTTCGAAAATGATTTCTTATTAACTTTCTACTGAATCCTCTCAAGTGGACTTTCCCATAGCGGGCAGGGACTGTGTCTGAAAAGGGAGGGTCTTTGGATGCCGTTGGAAGGGTAAATACGTTCAGCGTATCTGTGTCTTAAGAGGACTTTCTGTGTCCTTTCTGTACTTTCAGAATAAAGTACAAAAGAGATTATTCATATTTTTTGAAGATTTTTTGATGCCCATTTTTATTTTTATTTTTTTGATGCCCATTTTTAAAGTCTTTATTGAATTTGTTAAGATATTGCTTCTGTTTTATGTTCTGATTTTTTTTGGCTGTGAGGCATGTGGGATCATAACTTCCTGACCCGGGATCAGACCTGTACCCCTTGCATTGGAAGGTGAAGTCTTAACCACTGGACCACCAGGGAAGTCTTGAGGTTACTCATTTATTAAATGCCCTCATGGGCCTAGGGACTGTGATAAGAGCCAGCACCTTCCTTCACTAGTGGGCGAAGACCCAAGCTATAATTTTCAATCATAAAATTCAGAAATTTCAAAGGAATTGCTCTGTTCAGATAGACTCTTTGAAGACACAAGGTAGAGTTCAAATATTATAGAATATATTGATGGTCAAATATATTTTATAGGAATCAGTGCCACCAAAATGTTAGCAAAAACCAAACAGATTAAAATGAAACTGAGACAGGAATTCAGATAATTCTGACAAATAAAGAAAAAAGGCAGGCACACAATAGCAAACTTATACTTTTTCTCAACTCCTTTTGTGGCTATTTCTGGAAAAGGCATCTTTCACCCTGAACGCTAAATTTAGTTCTCTCCTCTGTTGTTTAGACCTGCCTTCCATCTAAATATTGTTGTCAAAGATTTATGTAATGCAGACTTTGAACTTTGTATGAAGTTCTTTCACGTTCTAATTTCTGAACAGCAGTTGTGTGTCATTAATCTCTCCATTGAAAATTAAGATGGACCAGGAAACAGGGGGGAAAAAAAAGTGTCATGTACATAAGAGAGTGTGGTAATAGAAACCCAGATGCTGCTTCTCATTATGAGTGAAGTGTACCCTCTTGACTTGAAGCAAAAGCATTGCTACTTTGAGAAGGTAATTTTCAGTCTTGACCTGTGAGCTAAAAAAAAAAAATACTCCCTATCTCTTGCCTAGTCAGAAATCTCTTTTTGAACTTTCAGGAGGAATGACTTTAATGGTAATTTGTTGACAGATTAGCTTTGGTGATTGCAGAGAGTTTGTTTTGCAAAACTGGCAGGCTCCTATCTGTTCTCTGAAGGCAAGTAACCTACTTTGCTGCTTTGCAAGTGGCTGCCTTTATTGACAACTAGTGCTGAACAGGCAGAATTGGTATGTTTGTGTAATGTAAACCTATAGCTCGCCTGATGGAGTCTAGTGTACTTTTAGCTAGTGCATAGATTGCTTGATAAAAAGGGTTAGAAGGTGACTGCTTTTATGACAAAGTAGAAGAGCAATATAAATGCAAGTGGTGGATGGAGCAGCAGAAAGGAAGTTTATATAGGGAACTGAACCCTGTATTAGAAAGTTTCTTTTCATCACTTGGTCTTTGAACTCAAATCTATTGTAATTATGAAGTGTTACTTGTAACATTCCAGAGACTCTTTGCTAAATACTGTGTTTGATTTGGTTTGTGGAAATAAAACGATTTTTTCCCCCCCTCTCTCACAAGAAAATTTACTGAAGAGAGTTTCACATACTGGCCTGGACTCAGTTTTGGTCCAGGTCGCTACTAAATGGACTACTAACCTTCTTTCTTAGCTTTCGATTTCTTGCAGTTATTTATTCTCCTGTTTTCATTTAATCGTATGATGCCACGCCTATGTGTAAGGAAGTGTGAGGACCACACGTGTGTGAGGTGCTAGGGAAGCAGGGGAGAGTAACTTGGGAGTTTATTTGGTTGGAGCCTGATGAGTAAGCCTGAGAGTGATAAGGTGGTTAGACGGTAAATTGAGTTCAGTTTTTGTGAAAGTTGAGTTTCTAAGCCAGGGGAGGTTTCCCAGCTGAAAGGAAGGCTGTGCAAGAGGAGGTGGACTGACCGTAAAAAAGAAAGTTGGGCCTGGCGTGGCAGGAAAGAGACTCAGAAAAGATGAATAGTAGTGACAAGGCCATTGCTGTTGGTCCTGGATTTAGGAATGGGACACTAACCCATGTCATTGAGGGCGCCATGGTTTTTTTTTCGTTTGGTTTGGTTTTTTGGTTTTGTGTGTGTGTGTGTGTGTGTGTGTTGCAATAAAGCTTTATTTATAGACACTGAAACTCAAATTTTATGTAATTTCCATGTCACTAAGTATCATTGTTCTTTTGATTTTTTTCCCAATCTTTTTTTCTTGTAGCTTTTTAAAAAAAAATTGAAGTATAAATGCTTTAGAGTGTTTTTTCTGTTATACAACAAAGTGAATGAGCTGTATGTATACATGCATTCCCTCCCTCTTGAGCCTTCCTCCCATTCCCACTGCACCCATCCCGTCCATTTAGGTCACAGAGCACCTAGCTGAACCCGAGGCTGCCGTGTTGCTGACCCTGCCTTGTTCCCTGCAGTTGAAGCCCTCAGTCAGCGATCAGCCGCATGAGGGCAAGGATGAGCCTTTCTCATCCCTCGCTGTTCCTCAGCACAGAGCACAGTACTGGGCGGCGCACAGTCCTCTGACTCTGTGAATGAATGAAATGGGAAGAGAAAGGAAGGCCTGGGTCACAAGAGGGGGTTCGGGGGTGAACTGGCAAATCAGTAGCAACTTTTGAAAACAGGAGATGTGAGCGTGTCAAGGAGTAGGACTATGAGGGGTGACTCAGGATTTCCGATCTGATGGGCAGCATGGTGCACTGTGGAATGAAGAGAGAGAAGGGCAGCGGGAGGAGAAGGCAAGCTCCTTTCTGCCCGTCATTAATCAATTATTATGATATGATAAAGAAAGCACAAACATAAGTTGTATATAAAGAGTGAGTTTATTTTGGAAAAATCTCTCTTTAAAGGCTGTTTAAAAAAAGACACCCTCCTATGGCACTCAGTCTCACTATTTGATTGTATATGTTTATTCAGATTAAAATTATCAAATATTTTCCCTTTAGCCTATGCCATTTTCTAATGAGTATATCTTCCAGAAGTCACATGGGAAGTACTGATAAACTGCTTATGTTCCTATTGATCAGGGAATGTGCTTATCTCTCTTAGAGAACAAAACTACCAAGTTAGATCTTTGATAAAGTGTCTCATATTGACACAGGCTTCTTAGAATGAATAATATTTTTGTTTTAAGGTAAAGGGGGTACCTGTTGTGTTTCCTTTGTTGGAAAAATACAATCTGTAATTATTAAACAGCTGGTATTATTGAAAAACCCATTTAGGGGGTATAGATTCAACAGCTAAGGGGGAGCAAGCCTTGTCTATGAGTTGACATTGAGCCCTGCATAGAGATGGTTGGAGGGAAGGAAGCTCTTTCCCTTTAATCTTTCCTGAGAGAGTATTTTCCAGTATCTTCTGCATAAACAGTGCAATTACTGGCTGTGGAGGGGTTAAAATTTTTTATTTTGTGAAGTTGATAACCCTAAGGTTCTCTCTGAATTCACTCTTTTATCCCTGTTTTTAGACTGTACCTTCTTTACCCAAAATGAAATGAGTTTCTTGATGCAGGTTGGTCTTCCGCAAAGTTTCCTAAAGCAGACTGTTTATTACACACTTTCTGATCCAGGCAACCATATGTAATTGTCAGTATCACGGTCGCTTGTCAAAAAAGGCAAGGTGTCAGCTGATCTAAATTGGTATTTTTAACATTGTACCTTTTCTTGCCCCCAACACCCCTCTCTCCACATTGAAGGGAAGGTGACATGATGTCTTCTTAGTCATTCAAATCCAATAACTTTTAATCTGAAGGTTAAGTAGTGAGATATAAACTAAGAGATGATAATATCAATTTTATGTTCACTGAAGGGCACAATATACCTCTTTCTAGTAGAGGAAAATTGTGCGTAAAATGTCTTTTGCTTCTCAGCAGCAGAGCCGGGCCGCTTAGAGTCAAAGGAAGAAAGAATTTTGGAAAAATTTAATAAAATGGAATGTAACTTCCTAGAACAGGGCGAAAGTGGCCTTTTATTGTTGTAATGAGCGTGTTAATTTTTCAGGGTAGCACAGGAAGAAGTAGCTGCATTTTCATAGCCTCTTGTATTGACTCTTGTTACGCTCTCTATGAACTCAACACCCTTTTCAAGGTTAAAGACTGGGAGAGAATGACATAATGTTCATTCTTTCCTGACTATTTTTGGCCCTAATGTGTATGATAAATAATACTGTGATAGTATTGCTTACCTTGCCTCATTTTTTCCCTTCTTCATAGTGATATTTCCATTTCCCCGCGATAGAAATCCAACCTGCCAAGGTTCTAAGTGAAAATGCCTTGGCAGCGTGCACTTTTATCCTAACCTGCTGGTTTATCCCATTAGATTTGCACTTGTCTTACACAAGTCTGTGTAGTGTATTTCCTGGATATGCTATGCACATTTATGTATAGATACACTGTACCATTTGCATGTCATAAGAGGGGAGGCAGTGTGCATCAGCTGGGGATGTGATATTCCCCATTATTATTGTCAAGGGGATATTCTATAATGTAGTGATTCACAATTATAATTTGTGGGATTGCATTCTGGAATTATTTCAAACTTGTTTCTCAGCCTTTCAGTCAGTACCTTTATTGGTAAATTCTAGGTAAAAGGCAGTGTGTTGAGCTGGCAGGCCATACTGAGGATTGGTGAGCTAAGGCAGAAGGCCAAATCCTACAAATCTGGCCCGCTTTCTCCTCTTTGAAATAAAGATTTTTAAAATTGGAACACAGCCATCCCCACCCCCCTTTAAAAACACTCTTTTTCCTTATTTTTGGCTGTGCTGGGTCTTTGATGGTGCATGGGCTTTTCTCTAGTTGTGTGAGTGGGGCTTGTTCTCTGGTTGCGGTGCACAGGCTTCTCAGTGCAATGGCTTCTCTTGTTGTGGAGCACGGGCTCAAAGCCCTGCAGGCTTCTGTAGTTGCAGCTCCCGGGCTCTGAAGCACAGGCTCGGTAGTTGTGGTGAACGGGCTTACTTGCTCTGTGGCATGTGGCATCTTCCGAAATCATGGCTTGAACCCACGTCTCCTGCTTTGGCAGGCGGGTTCTTTATCACTGAGCCACCAGGAAAGCCCCATATTTCCCTTTTTTCTCTTGTTTGTGGCTGCCTTCTCCCTACCACAGCAGGGGCGAGTTGTTGCATGGAGAATGTATGGCTTATAAAGCCTAAAATACTTATAATCTGGTCCTTACCAGAAAAAGTTTGTTGACCCCCTGGATTAGCGAATGGCAGATGTAGCGAGATTTGCCTTCTAAAACTTAGTAGTCTTACTTTATCATATCATGTAACAAAACAAAGATCATTCCCTCATTTTTCCCTTAAAGTGTACATGTATTGATATATGTATTTATCTCATAATCTGACTTATTTTGCCTTTTCTGAAATGGAAGATTAACATGTAGTTGTCGTCATACCTATATGGGTTGCTTTCTAATCTTTTAACTGAATATATCTTACAAATGAAAAGTTTTGGCAAAATTGTTGCTTGGAAGAATAATCAGCCAGCCTACGAAAGAAATGATGGAGAGTGAGGTACTGAATGAGTCACTCGAAGAGAGGAGTTCTTTGGCCATGGTTCTCCTACCAAAGAAAAGTAGCATAAGAAAGTAGCATATATTTGTGGTCCCATGGTTGGCTAGAAGATGCAAAGAAATATCCTGAATGTGTCCCTGCATTCATAAAATTCATAATCTAATTGGCCTAGGAGAAGATGTAAACATGTGAATTGAATAACAATAAAAACTTCAAGGCACACGAAGCTGTAGAAGAGAGGCATCTGACTAATCAACAGATATGTGATTTAATCAATAAATGTTCAGTAACCTCATGGACGGAGGAGCCTGACAAGCTACAGTTGCAAGCTACAGTTGCAAGAGTCATGGGGTTGCAAAAGAGTCAGACACAATTTAGCGACTAAACAACAACAAGAACCCAGAGAGGAAGAGTTTATTTGTGTCTGTGTCGGTGGGATCTTTGAAGACTGATAAAACTGAGGAAACAGTAGCTCAGTATGTGCACGCCAGCAGATTTAGTTTAACTCTTTCAATCAGGAGATAATAGATAGAGGGTATACACTGAGCTATGTGGATTTGGATTATGACTTAGATATTAAATTGCCAAGAGATGTATCTTTGCTATTTTGTCATTTTTAATTTGGGGAGTAGTGAGAGTGGCTTTCTATTGTGGAAGGCCTGGGGGCATATCATAAGCAGAGGTCTTTCTATACTGGATACCAGCATTCGAGTTGATTGGTCTCCAGGAAATGGTCCAGGGCCTATCTGTTTACACAGACCATTGCCTGAGTTGAGTGTGTGATTTCCAGAGATTAGATGAGGGCTGACAAGGCTGGTCATTTCGTTGGTGGTGTCCATATTTCACATATTTTTATATTGAATTTTAGCTCATTCACATCTATTCATCATTTAGCTGGAATGACTGAAACCATAGGACCTTATTTTAAAATAGTTGTCAGATTTGAAGATCTTTACTCAATGCAGCTATTTTTATGAACTGATGGTCTTTTCTAGAAAAATGCACCAGCCTCGCGTTTTCTCCCTTTCACACTTATTTCTTTTCTTACTTTATTTGTTTCTAAGTTTGTTATCAGATGACTTATCTCCCAATTAGTGAAAATCCCTTTAACCTTCCAGGCAGGTAGATTTCTCTGCCATAGGTCATATCTTAAAATCCACCATTCTTGCATTTTGCACTGTTTTAAGTCTGATGAAATCCCAGTGTCTTTCACTCTGCAAAGTGTGCATATACATTTGTGTTTGTATGATTTTGCAATTACAGTTTCATGCGTGTCACACGCCAACCCCCCACCCCCAAATTAAAACACTATACAGCCCACACTGCATATTAATTAGGTTTGCTAGCTGGTTCAGTGTTTTGACAAATGTTCTTAGATTCTTCTATGTTTAATTAATGTTAAGTGCATTAGTAACCTATCTCTAATTTGGAAAAGGTTTCCTCTTTTGGCTCTAAATGCTTACCAGTGTGTCCCTGGAATTAATTCTTGGATATCTTAAATGTAGCACTATAAATGCCAGCTCTGAAGAAAACCCTGGTAAGTAAGGTCATATAAAGTCCTCTGCATAGGTCCTGAGAGCCATTTTATGTTTATTCAAATGCACTAACCAGGTTTGCATACTCTTGCACAACACTATATACTCATTGGAAGGTCTTTGACCAAATCAACCAAGATGACAAGAAATGATGCATCCACACCGTCTTATGTGGCTTATATAACATTGTGTAGCCCATTCTGGGAGTGGTTTGGCATTGTGTAACAGATTTAGAACAGTCACACAGCTGGATTCAGGGTCACACTTTTACTGAACAATTGTATAGCATTCAGCAGTGGTTCTCAAACTTTTATTTGTATAGAAGTCATATGGAAGACTTTTAAAAACAGATTGCAGAACCCACTCCCAAGTACTTTATTCTGTAGATCTTGGGTGGGGCCCAAAAATATGCATTTCTGATGCTTCTAGCCCATTCTCTACTGCTGACTAGAGCATACTTGATAACCAGTGAAAAAGGCAGAGTATCAGAAGCGTAAATGGTGCTGTTTTTGTCCTAAAACAGCGTGTTTTGTCCAAATCATTACTCTGACACTAGTTTGGTTATTGTGCAAGTCAGTTGATTTCTCTATGCCTCACTTTACACATCCATCAAATGGGGATAATATCAGCATTTAATAGTCTGAGTACATGAGTCTATAATGGTTAGCTGCTGTTATTTGTATCTTTATCATCATCATTATTAGGAATTTAACCAACAGAAATAATCTGAGGCATACACAAAGATTTTTACCTGAAGATGTTCATTATGGTAGTATTTATAATATGAAAAATTAAAAAAATATGCTGAATCACTGACATTAGAAGAAAGGTTAAGTTTGAAGCAATATTAGGTACCCATAAAGACTCATACTCCCTTAGAAATATAACTTTATCAATTATGGAAACTTAACTTTAAAAATTATAATATAATTGGTGGTGGGAAAAAGCTTGAAAAAGCCTGTCAAAAAGATTATCAATAGTTTTTGTAGGTTTGTGGGATTGCATTTTATTTTATATACTTTTCACTTTTCTGTATATTCCAAAATATCTATAGTGATATTTCTTGCCTTTATAATTAAAAAGTTATTATATAATGCACATTCACACAGTTTGAAAACTTTTATGAGTGGATAAAATGGCAGAGAATACCTGTCCCTTGAGCAAGATTTATGCAATTTATGTAAAATATTTGTATAGTATCTTATATAAATAAGATACACATTTAATATAAATTTATAAAATAGTATCAATAAAATATATAAGTATAATCTTACCCATATTTATATTTTAAAATTTTTGCACAGATTTCAAGGGATAAATTTTCATAATTGTAAGATTGGTCTCCTGTGGCGTGTTTGTGTTTTCAGCTACTACACATTTTTTCCCCTAGTGCTGTCTCTCCACCAACTTCTAGGTGCTTCCACCATCAGCTGCTAGCCATCCTTACATACCACCATCAGTGTGTGATGGAAGTCAGTCTGGTCACTGAAAAGAATATAGATGAAAAAAATGCAGTTAGATTTCTCCACTGCTCCCATATTCAAAGTTCCTTCCTTGTTTGTCTGGACTTTGTCTTGTATTATCGTGATAATCATATACAAATATACCTAGTTGCTTGCCCAATGCATGTTGTTCTATTTCACTGCCCTAGAGAGCTAGAAAAGATAGAAGAATGTTTAGTTCAAGATATTTTGGAGTTGTACTGACAAAGGTGTAAAACCCAACTCTAGCATTTATTGAATGCAGGAAGTTGAGCAAGTTATGCCAATCTTCCTGAGTCTCACTTTTCTCATCTGTAAAATGGAGCAATAAAAATAACTTGTGGAAAGGGTTCATGTGATGAATATACTGAATAATAATATACATAAAGACCTTGACACATTTGGAGCCTTTAAAATGTGCTCATGACACCATAACTGTCCTCGTTCATTGCCTTTTGAGGATATGACAAAGGCTTGACTGTCGTCTTAAGAACCCGGAGGTAGAAGTTGGGGCTTCCAAGTGGTTTCTCTACACTGTTCCATTCTTTTGCGAACTCCAACCACTCATGTTAAAAGCCAAATCTTTAGAACATTGTAGATATTAAAGTTGGATACCTCCAAGGGAACCCTTCTCCATGAATATAGGAATTCCTGAGTCTTCCTTCACTGAGATGATTAACTGAAATAAGCACACAGGCCTGTTTGACAACCAGGCTCTTCATTTAGAAACTGGCCACTACATCAAGACTGCAGAGAATCCGTTCTTGTAGGCAATTAGTGCCCTAATTTACCATTTTAGAAAAGAAAACACATATCCTAATAAATACAGAATTTCTCCTCCATACCTACTAGCAACATTACTGAAGGGGCCCCACACACAAATGTTTTAAATTTAGAGGCAGAGTTAAGGACACAGTTTGTCTCCAGAATCTGAATTGAATCAGGGTTTTATTTCAGATAAAATCTTTGGGGCTCATAACTTAAAAAACACAACTTTTACTGGCATTACGCAATTTGCCACGGGTCATTTAGCAAAATGTTTGTATATGTAAGCCCAGGTTCTTCTTTTAAGAAAAAGGAGGAGGGGGAAGGCGGGGATTGGATTTTGCTAAAATCCAGGTGGCGTTTCAGTTTATATTTAATTTTAATTGGAAATCAAATACAGTCAAGGGAGAAAAAATTGACCATGTTTTCTTTACTGAGAGTATCCATTGGGGAGGGGAAGGACGCTGCCAGCCAAATTTTAAGAAGCAGCTTTTTTATTGGCATGTCTGTCTTTTTTTTTTTTTCTGGCTAAATTCTTGTGCCTGCGTTTTGTTTTTTAACATCTGAGTTTTTACACATGGCAATGATTTCTTATGTCTCAGTGCTCCTTGCTGCCCTTCCTCTATAATTTTCATGGGATTAGTACCTAGAACCAGGATAGCTAATAATTACATACTACACATAACCAATAACTTCCCTAGGCTGTTTGACAAGTACCCTGTTTAGGTTCTAGTCTGAGATAATATTTGATTCTTGTGGCCTGACTTGATTTGTGAAAGACTGGGAGGTTTCTGAAGAAATTAAGAACAGAGGAAAATAAGTTGATGTAAAATTTTTTTTTCAAACTAAAGTCTTAGAAGGTCCTCTAGGCATAAGTGCATTTTGTGAAACTACTATAAATTAATGGCAGAGACTGTGACACAGTTAGAGGATGGCCGTGGAATATGCTAGAAGAGATGCGTAGACAGGCACTTAAACCCACCAGTCCCTGCAGAATACCCCAGTGTGCCAAAGCCGAGAGCGAGATCCTCAGTGCCAGCCCTGAGTGAGGCGTGGGTGTCATTCACATGTTTTCAACTGAAAACTGAATAGAAAATTATTTGGCATTTTCTACTGATCAATTAATTATGTGTCCATTGGATAAAAAGTATTAGAAGACGTAACTAAGAAAGCAGAAAAATAAAAAGCGTACCTAGTAAAATTTCATTTTACAGAGATAGCAACTGTTGACATTTTTGTAGATATTCTATAGCTTTTTAATTTTAATATCTTGCCTTCACATTTTTACATATTTCTTTCCCATTCCCACCAGTGAACTTTATAGATTAAAAAAAAGCAAATTAGCTGTTTTTTACCGAAAACATTTTCGGTAAAAGTGTTGTTTACTAAGGGAATTGTTAGTTCTTGGTTCAGTTGCTAAGTCATGTCCTGCAGCCTGCCAGGCTTCCCTGTCCTTCACCATCTCCCAGAGTTAGCTCAGATTCATGTCCATTGAGTTGATGATACCATCCAACCATCTCATCCTCTGTTATCCCCTTCTCCTCCTGCCCTCAATGTTTAGCAACATCAGGGTCTTTTCCAAAGAATCAGCTTGTCACATCAGGTGGCGAAAGTATTGGAACTTCAGCTTCAGCATCAGTCCTTCCAATGAATATTCAGGGTTGATTTCCTTCAGGATTGACTGGTTTGATCTCTTTTCCGTCCAAAGGAGTCTTTAAAAGTCTTTTCCAGCACCACAATTCAAAGGCATCAGTTCTTACTGGGGAATGGTTAGGATTAATTCTCTTATAGGGTAATTCACTTTTTCATGTTAATTTTAAATATATTTATAGCTGTAAGGGAAAATGTGTGTTCTTAGTTTCAAAGCTCATAGTTTAAGGGCTAATTAAAACTACCTCTTTTCCTGATTCTCCCCTCCCCACCTTCTCCTAGCTTCACCAAGTAATTCCACATTTAGGCACATTTGTTACAGGTTTTGCTTGTTTTTTGTTTTTTGTTTTTAAATTTCTGTTGGACTACAGTTGCTTTACACTGCTGTTAGTTTCTGCTGTACAGCAAAATGTATCATTTTGCTAAACGTATACACATTTTCTCTCCTTTTTGTATTTCCTTCCCATTTAAGTCATCACAGAGCATTGAACAGAGTTCCCTGTGCTACACAGTAGGTTCTCAGTAGTGGCTCAGTGATAAAGAGTCTGCCCGCAATGCAGGGGACATGGTTTTGATAATCTGGTTCTAGAAGGTCCACTGAAGGAGGAAATGGCAACCCACTCTAGTATTCTTGCCTGGAAAATTCCGTGGACAGAGGAGCCTGGTGGGCTCCAGTCCATGGAGTTGCCAAGAGTCAGATTCCACTGAGCACTCACGTGAACACACCCACACACCCACACCCACACACGTCAATCCTAGTCTCCCAATTCATCCCACCTCCCTTCCTGTGTGTTATCCATAAGTTTGTTCTCTACATCTGTGTCTCTTGTTTCTCTTTTGTACATAAGTTCATCTGTACCATTTTCTTCTGGATTCCACACAGAAATGATATCATACAAGGTTTGTTTTTTTTCTCTTTCTGACCTCTCTTTGTATGACCGTCTCCGTGTCCGTCTACATCTGCAAAGGGCACAGTTCTGTTCCATTTGATGGCTGAGTAATATTCCGTCGCATATATGTACCACGTCTTCTTTATCCATCCCTCTGCTGATGGATGCTTAGGTTGCTTCCATGTCCTGACTGTTGTAAATCGTGCTACAATGAACATTGAGGTGCATGCATCTTTTTGAATTATGCTTTTCTCCAGGTGTATGCCCAGGAGTGAACTTGCTAAGTGAGGGGCAAGCACTCAACACTGGATGATGGTTGATAAGCAACCCATTTTCAGTAAATAAGTGTGTTTCCTCATTTGATCCAAATATCTTGAACATTCCTCTCGTCAAAGATTTTTTGAGGCTTGAAATGACTAATAGCAAAGATAGTAATGGTATTGAAAGTAGTAGTAGTATTGACAGTGAATTTATTGAAAGCACCTTTCTTCCTGCCTAGAGCGGTACTCCCTCATATTTCAGTACCGTTTGTACTCACAAGCACCCTGTGAGCTAAGTAATCTTAAAATTCCTGTTTGTCCTAGAAAGAAACAATCGACTGTCCAAGTTCATGCATCTTATACTGGACAAGCCCCGCTTCTAACCCATGTCTGCCCAAGTCCACCACCTGACCCCTTCAGTGCAGCGTGTGGTCCCCTCTGGTTGTGTTTATTTGGTGACCAGCAGACTGGGCTGCTCCCACTGTCCCTGGCCACCTTCCCCATTGTGAGCACCCTAAAAAGTTATCTCATTCAGAACTCTCTCACTTCTTCCCATCTTTTTTTTGGCTCAGTCAAGTAAGAAAATCCCAGGTATTCCCTCCCCCTTCTTATTTTTAGGTTGAGCCCTTATTTTTCGTGAACATGCCTGCTTTTAAGCACCTGTGCCTTGTAACCTGGATTTGTTTCTTTCCATTTTTAAGACCGAGTCCTGCTTCACACCTGTTGCCTGCATCCTCCTCCTTCTTTTAATATTTATTTATTTGGCTGTATTGGATTTTAGTTGTGGCATACAGGATCTTTACTTGCAATATATGGGATCTAGTTCCCCAACTAGGGATTGAACCCCAGCCCCCTGCATTGGGAGCATGGAGTCTTACTCTTTGCCACCAGAGAAGCCCTGCCTGCATCCTTCTAATGAACACCCAAGAAAAAATGAGCTTGATTCCTTCTCTTCCCCAAACACTTCTGTTGGAAGGTCTTTGTTTTCCTCCAGAAATGACAGAAATTCAACAGCACTTGTGGTAAGGTTTATAGCATGCTGCTGACAATAAAGCTCAAGCATGATGGTTCTGAAAGATCTAAAACATAGCTCCAACATGGCAACTTGTCGGATGTCAGATGACTGTCACCTTAGCTACTCAGAGGCAACGAAGTGTTGGCTTTTAAGCAATGGGAAATATGGCTGGATTAATAAGTCTGCACATAAGAAGCTGTAATCTGTGGTGGTTACAGTAGCTATTTCATAGACAACTTAAAAGCAACCATTTGGGTTTGGACACGTTTCTCTTTCTTGCTCTTTTGTTTGGGTCCATGGAACCAGAAAACTTAAAACTGCAAACTTCTCCAGGTGTCCCAGACAACTGTCACCCACTGACAGGGCTGGGGAAATACCTTCTGTGTTTTCGCAGTATTACGTAACAGGCTCGAACCCTCTCCCCAGCCAACAAAAATGGATTGACAACACAAATATATCTGGTACTTTGTATTTCTTGCAAAAATTGCTCGAGCAGCTTCTCTGATAAATGAGTTAGTCCTTTTGAAGTTGCCACAGTCATTTTTGTTGTTTTACTATCTGTAAGAGTAGATTATTATTTTTTTTTATTAAGAATAACTAGCCTGGTGGAGGTAGTGTCCTTTACTCCCCAAGCAGTGTTTTGTGTTAATGTTTCTGTGGCCCATGTTTTGCCTGCATCCAACATCACTCCAGTCAACAAAGAAAAATGGCTTAGAACAATAAATAAAAGATCATACTCACTAAGAATGTGTGCTGGGACTTACGGTGGAAGTTTTAAAGATTCATAACCTACAAGTCAAACTATGTACATTTCCCTGGCAGCAATGCATGTGTTTGTTTCCTGTTTGGGAAACAGTCTTAACTTTCATGGCTTATTTCGCAAAGTCAGCTGATGGCACCCAGTCTTTGCTTGATCCGTTCAGTCACCTCCCATGGTGGCTGGTCACTATTCTGCGTCAACACAAAGGCCCAAATACTAGACTGCAACAGGTGTAACGAGGTTTATCTTTCTCTCTCACCTTGAGAAACAAAACAGCAAGTCTGCTTTTCACAGAAACTCTGGAGCAGGCTTGGAAAAGCGTATTTCTTTGAAAAGAAGTCAGAATTTGAAAATCTCTCCCTCTTTTGCATCGCTGTCTGAGAGCCAGGGAACCTCAGTTCCTCGAAGGTGTCGCCATGGCCACGTCTGTGTTGTCGTCACAAAAGAGGACACACTTGGTGGGCTGGAGAAGAAAGCCAGGCTATTTCAGTTCCCAGTACCCAGAGCTGGAAAAGTGCAGGTCTCTGGGTGGCTCGCGTGTTGGCTTCTCAAGCTGTTTTGCAAGTTCAGAATAGGTCCCATTCTACCCAGTCTCCTTGCAGGATCATTATTTTTCTCCAGAAGCTTTCATAGAACCGTGATCTCTCCTAACAGTTCTTTTCATTTATGTGGTTATTTTTGGCCAGGCTGTGCATCACGCAGGATCTTAGTTTTCCAGCCAGGAATCAAATCCTTGGCCCTGCATGGAACCGCAGAGTCTGAACCACTGGACCCCGAGAGAAGTCCCTCTCCCGCAGCTCTTTCTTATGTTTGAGTAGGTCTTTCCTGCTGCCCCTCGGTGCAGGTGCTGAGCTCTTCCGGAATCTGTCCTTCCTGTGCGGCTGATAGAAGGACTTGATTCTGTCACTTTCACACATCTATCTTCTCCCACTTGGCTTGTGTGTGGCGTCTCCTGTATCCTCAGTTCTTTTACTCCTCTCTAAACCCAAGCCCTAATATATAGATGTGTGTGATTACTTCTCTCCTTTTTCTTTCTCTGTTAGGGTTATAGAATTCTTAAAATTCCTTTGATGATCCAGCCTCACATTTTATGGATAAAGAAGCTAAGCACAGACAAAGTGAAGGCTTTGTCCTTTGATTAACGTTTGCATGGACGCCCCTGATGTGTTTAGAAACAATCTTCTGGGATAGGATGTGGGCCCTTCTACAATCTGTCAGCATGGATAAAGTCAGAAGGTTCATTCCTGTGGTTACCAGCACCATTAAGAACTAAGTTTGATACATGTAGGGTATAACTGTGTGACTCTGTGTGTGTGTACATGTACATCTGTTTAGAAATTTTTGTTATCAGTTATTGGGAAGTGGATATTTTTCTTCACTGTAATCTTTGTAGAATAGGGATTGACAAACTTTTACATTTACTTTCAATTGTAACCCTTTTTGGCTCTGTGAACTCTTCTGTCCTGTTGCAAATATTCTGTTCCAAAGCTCCTGCAGTACATAAATGGACATCACCATGTTCCAATAAAACTTTATTTACAGAAACAGTTAGTGGGCTAGATTTGGGGCCCAGGGCAGTAATTTGCTGACACCTGCCCCAGAGGATACAGAGATAGTGGCTCAAGGAAATTGTTTCTGGTGATGTTCTTCTGCTAGTCACACCAGGCCTTAAGATTGATGACTTTTTATTTTGTTCACTTTCATCGTTAAAAATGAAAACAAAACTTCCCAGCTCTATCCTTCCCACCACAGTTTGTTTCCCAATTCCCATTCCTTAAAGCTTCATTCGCTGTGGTTATCCTGGTTACTGCAAGCCCGCATTTTCCTGAATGCTATTGGGAAATAAGCAAAGACTTTCCAGAATACACCAGCAACCCCTTGTAAGATGCCTGCATCCCTGCTCTCCTCGTCTTACAGTTGTCAGACTTGCGAGAGGTAACCTCTGTAATTCCTTAGTAGACATTCATAGTCTTCATGAACGGGTCTACTCTCATCTGCCTCCCCACTCTCCTTTGGCCTTTTATTGGTTTTGTGCTTGGAATATGTAACAGCTTAACTGTGAATCAAGCTTTGTCCTTGTCTGATGTGTGCAGTGTATGGTTTTACTGATAGGATAACAATGTGCTGCATCACCGGGTCATTTTCCCTCTTTCTTGCTTGCAGTGCTTTTCTGCTGGGCGAAAGGGAAACAAACAAAAAGCAAACTTTTTTTTTTTCTTTGAAGATGTTTTTCGTTCTAGAAACTTTGCAGATGGGGTCAGATTGGTCTGATGGTTGGAGGTGAAGAGAAATGAGGATGGAGACTTTGGGGTTAAGGGAGTGAAGCTGACATGCCTCCCTGGCTGATTGTTGCTATCAATTCCCCATGTTGACTTCTGGGGAATATTTAGCGTATTTGACTCTTGCTCTTAGGCAATAGATGAGAAACTCTTTCTGTGAGAGAGGGAAAAAAAAAAGTGACCCTGAATCAAAAGGAAAAAAGAAGTGACTTTTCAACTTTGGAAAATGTAAAGGCTCTTTCTGCAAATATGGTCCCAAGAACAGTGATGGGTGTATCAGCCAGGCTAGGTGTGAGTTTTGCTGCCATAAGTCACTCTGATTTATAGTAAGCCACTAACTCTTTGAGCCTTGGGAAACCACTTCCTTTCAAAGGTTCCTTTTGCTTCTGAAATCACATGCTGTTTATTTTCTCATTTGTGTCTGATTAAATTAGAAATCATGCTCTGTTTTAGATATTTGCTTCTTGGTTGATTTTTGGAAATTGTAATATTGAACAAATCATCAGTGGGCACTTCAGACCTTTAAAACATGAATATCCAAGCAAAAGTGCCCTTTAAAATGCCAACAGTGAATCAAAAAGGAAGAAGGAAGTTAGAGGCATTCCTCATTTTGAAGACAGATCCAATCAATGAATTAGGATGCAAAGCTCCTAGAATTTAGTCAGTATCCTGACACCTTGTAGCTGGGAGACCTTAGGCAGTCGCTTCATCTTAGTTTCTTCGTCTAAAAGATAAAGTTAATAATAACTGTCCTGTACACCTCAGAGGGGCTTTAGGGGAAGTAAACGAAGTATCATTAGGTCAAAATGCTTGGAAAGTGATGAAACTATATAAATATAAGGTTCTTCATTGTTAAAATGTGGTTTTCATTTGCATTCTGCTCTTTTCAGGCTTTTGCATGTTTTTATTTTTTGTAAGCTTTTTTTTTTTTTTTCCTTCATGTGGACCATTTTCTTTTTGAATTTGTTACAGTGTTGTTTCCGCTATTTTATGTTGATGTTTTGGCTGTGAGGCCTGCGGGATCTTAGCTCCCCAACCAGAGGTCGAACCCTCAGCCCCTGCATTGAACCCCTGACCACTGGACTGTCAGGGAAGTCCCTCACATGTTTTTAACATGTGATACATTCCCCTCGGGTCATTCATGTGCCATGACTGTGTAGTTTTCATGCCTTGGGATTTCTATCCCTGGGTATTTGCCATTGAATAATGCAGTATATAGCCAATAGGGAAAAGAAAGCAGACATCCAAACATTTTTCCAAGGTTTTAATTTTTATTCTCTCTCTCTCATTCTTTTTAGTGTAGCATATCAGAAACTTTCAGGTTTAACAACAACAACAAAAAAAAACCACTGTATGAGTTTTCTTTTATTTAAAAAAAAAAAAAAAAAAGGGAAGGAGTCATCTAGAGCTTCCTGGAAACAAAAGCCAGGTTATCCATGATGAAGCAAAGGAGGAGGCTGCATGAGATTTGGCAGGAAGGATAACGGGTTGGGTTGTTACTTATCAAAGGAATATTTGCTGTTGGCCTTAGTATAATAATGTTAATGAGATTATTAGGTGGAGGAGATTTTTAATAAATAATTGATAAGGATTAGAAACTGCCTTTTCTGCAAATAAACTTCAGAATAATTAATATTCATGGACTCTGTTTGTCAACAGAAAAATGTAAATGAAGAGCCGGTCCCATCAGCAGACATGTTTCCTGAAGGGCATCTGTAAGATAAGGGTTAAGGAAGGAGAGAGGCTGGCTTCAGAGCCCAGACCCCGACCCCAGCCTTGTGCAGTCAGTCCAACTTTTCACATCTCGGCAGACAGATTTTCCAGTCTCTGTCTCCCTCCGAAAGAAGCCCCGAAATTCAGATCCCTAATAGATTGTTGGTTGTAAGGTATGAAGGACGGGAAGAGGTAAGAGAGAAGGCATCTTGCTAATGCAAAAGCAGTGTACTGAAAGTCACTTTTATTTCTTATTTATAATCTACATGCACACTCTGGATAATAGATGACGCTGTTCATTCAGTACTTAAACTTCAAAGTCGAGCGAAGGCATGGATGACAGAGCCGGGAGCGGGGCTACAGAGGTGCTCACAACAAGAGGAAAAACGCCTGTTTACAGGATTGCATCTGTTAGCACGCTTCTCTTCAGATATCGTTCCCCCAGGAATAGCAAGAATATGTGCAGCGCGAACAATGATTTAACATCTGAAAATGGTCCTTAAAGAGTTTCTGTCTAGTAGTAATGTGATGAAGGCTTCTGAAGGGAACCTGGGGACTTCATTTCTGCTATTTATCTATATGTCTCTCTGGTTTTAGTCGGAGATAATTGCATATTTAACCCCTCAAATAGCTTTAACCCTCAAGGTGCCAACTTTTTATACCCTGAGTGAAATGTGCTTTTCTCCTGGCAAAAGCAGACCTTGGAATTTCCTTGCCAAAATGATTCATTTTTTTTAAATGTGAGTATGTACGTGTGTGTAAGGATGGATGGATGGATGGAAGGAAAGAAATTAATAGCGTTTAGGGATTAGAATTAGGTAAAGAAGCATGTCCTTGCTCCCCTGGTCAGAAGGCAAACAGTTAAAATGCAAATATTAAGAGGTATGAAAACTTTTACAGAATAAAAGGAAGAATGACAGAAACAACTACCTTTTTATTTTGATTTCCTCATGGCTTGAGCTGAGAGAGAAAAGAGAAAGCACCAGAGACCCCAGAGAAGTTGTAGATGGACCCTAAATCAAGAGTGTCAAATTGTCGCTCGCCTCCACAATATGGTTTTCTCAATTAGTGGTCCTTCTGGGAGGCCTGCTTAAGAGCTGAAGCGAAACAAATATTAACACAAATTGTATAATTATATCACAATCCCCAATTCCTCCAAGATGCAAAGTGGTTTTCAGCTAAGAACACGCCAGCAATAAAACATCCTATAGTCGAAGGAAGCGTGCTCAAAGGCAACCATGAGACTGGATCCGAGCGGCTTTCACAGTTTATTTTCATGGTATTTAAATTATGATACCAGTGGGTATTTTTAATTAGTGTGCACTTGTCTACATAAGCCATGTTGGCAAATTTGACTCATTCATACAGTAGTTGCTGTAAAAGAGGCCAGCACAGCCTGCAGGAATTAAAATTAAAAGTTTCTGCAAGCTGTTGTCGACATGACCATATCTCATTAACTTTAAAAATGGAGATTATTTGCCTGAAAGCTTGATGTGACTAGCAGTAATCAAATATTAGGCTCAGCGGAGTGGAGGGTGGGGGAGCGCCATTGTTGTGATATATACCACTAAGTGTTTTGCAGTTTACTTTAAATAGCAGTATAAGATTTGTGTTTTGACAAAAGGAATAAGAAAGAGAAACACAGACATATGGCCTTCAAAGTATTATTAGGATAGTTTTATTTTAGATTAAGCTTCATTATTTACTAAGTTTGCAGAAGACAAATGTGATTGTGCTGATTACTGATGCTTCTCTCGTTAAGGAGGCAGCTTGATGGTCTGGAGTGGCTCCCTTGGCTGCAGCAAAGTTTCAGTGTTGGAAACAGGGCCGATCTCATGATGGTCTTTCCTTTTCTCAACTGATAAATTGGCATGAACCTTAAATTTGCATGTTGGATGCATCCCATTGTTTTAACTGAATGTGATGAAAAAGGTGCAACGTAGTGAATAAAATGAACCCAAAGAGGAGAGCCTACATCTTATCTGCTTTCTAAATAGCTTGTTATTTGTATGAGGTATATGAACAAAACATTTCTTTTTGCCAGTTATTATTAAGAAGTCTAATGCTGAAAACCCAAAGTCACTGAAATATACAGTAGACGTGGTCCCATTTTCAGATCTCGTTTTATGTTTTCACACGCACAAAGGCACATTTGTAATGCAGAATTATAACTGTAAAATGAAGATGCATTTGGGGGGAGAGGGGGAAAGAAAAAAGGTACAGTTAAACAAAAGACTGAAGATAAAGTCTTATGCCTTTTTATGTCTCCGAGCTGAGAACATGTTCTGCATTTTACTAAAGGACCATGAGGCTAGAATGTAACTGGTTTTTGCATTAGGCTCTCCCTGGAGGTAGCAGAAAAATATCATGTCCCTGCATGAAATGCGAATGTGAAATCTACCAGAAAGAAATATTTATGACCATTTTATGCTTGATTAGGCTTGGATGACATCTGTTAGAAGACAGGGACTGGACAAAGAGAGAGCTGCTCGGGGGCAAATGTTAACGGAGTTGTTTAGACGACGCTAGGGCAGAAGCGTCCATTTACTGCCAGGCAAAACACAGGAATTGTGTTAGCAAGAGTGCAGCTGACAGGCAACCGCTAGGGTGGAGGCACTGCAAACTGACTCAGTGAAACAGTCCAATCCAGCTGTTGATAGTCAGTGCACCGCTTCAGTTTATGGGTCGGTACCTAGGCAGAAACCCTGGGCCCGTAACTTCCCGGGAGCTGGTACCTCAATAAAGTTATACATGTGTGGCTCAGCTGTAAAAGGAGGTTATCTTCCCTTTTCCAAGTGAGTTTTACATTCTCCTGCCAGACAGACTTAGCAGTACCAGGAAACATTTCTCTATCTCTCAGCAAAAGGAGAATTAATTAAATGACACAGTTGCTTCTGGATTCTTCTACCACTGAAGTGCCTTTAAAAAAATTTTTTTGAAACATAGTTGATTTACAGTGTTGCATTAGTTTCTTGTGTATACCAAAGTGAATCAGTTATACATCTATCAGTGTTTTTTAGATTCTTTTCCCATATATAGGACATTACAGAGCATTGAGTAGCATCCCCTGTGCTATCCTGTAGGTCCTTATTAATGATCTGTTGTATATATAGTAGTATATGTATGTCAATCCCAGTATCCTAATTTATCCCTCCTTCCCTTCTGGCCATAAATTTGTTTTCTATATCTGTGACTCTGTAAATAAGTTCTTTTGTACCATTTTTTTTTCTAGATTCCACATATAAGTGATATCAGATGATATTTGTGTTTGACTTACTTCCGTTAGTATGACAGTCTCTCTGTCTATCCATGTTGCTACAAACGATGTTATTTTACTCTATTTTATGACTGAAGTGAAGTTTCTTTTCTTATGCTAAGTCTACCCATTTCAAAAAAATGGGTAGAAAAGCACTTTTTATAGAAGTTTTATAGAAGCACTTCATCACTTTAAACAGTGCAAACGTTTGCCTGAAAAGAGAAAAGTTTTCCAACACTGGCAAACATTTTATCAATTGTTAAACATTTCAGCGTTAAAGTCAGGACTGTTTGCCTGAAGCAAAGGCTCTACCAAGAGTGGAGGTATGAACAGTTATTTCATTCTGGTTCTTTTCCCAGCTTCTCTTCCTGTAAATTTTCTCTGTCTGGAATGCTGATGGGAAATGTTATTTTGTTTTTGTTTGCAGCAGTTCTGTTGTTTTGATTTTGTCTGAGTGGTATGGAAAACAGTACGTCACTTAGAGTGGGTGTTTTGTCTACCGGCCATTTGGCCATTGCACATATATTTCTCATACTTATTACATGATGACAAGGGAACCAAAAAGGCACAATTTTCCAGTTGAATTTTTTCTTTCCAGTTTAATAATAGTGAAGAAAGAAAACAAGGTTAATAGATTTAGCAGTTTGATGGTACTTAAGATGTGATAGCTGACTTGAGGTGGTTTTGTTTTTTTTCCTTCGTTCCTGTGGTTCAGGGCCTATTTAGGCGAAGGGAAGATTAATGCATAGATCAGTTTCTATAATAAACTGCCTATGGATCGTGTTTCACTTTTTGCAGAGAGTTGTGAAATACTGTAATTTAAGTAGGAAAATTCATAAAAGGATAATAAACAATTTTAACATCATTCCTGTGCTTAGCTTGGAATACTCTGGCCCTGGTTTTAGGCCACATGTAACATAACCTCTACCGATAAATGGATTTTAATTAAAATGAATCGAAATGAAATTTGGATGAAAACCCAGAATACAAATCTCAAAGAATAACTTAAGGCTGTTTACTGGCTCGGTTTGGACATGCTTTATCTGAAATCATTCTCCACATTTGCAATGTTAAGGAACATATTGCCAGAGTGTAGAAGTTAGCTCTACAAGTAAGTAATTTTTGGTGTAGTACAAAAATATAAAATGGAAACGATGATTAATTTTTCAATTTCTCTCTGCAGATATCTAATCATTGTAGCCATGGACCGCCAAAGGCTCCCATTAAAGATTTAAAATGCAAGAGGAAGGTAGACTCCAAAAGATGGGATTTGGGATTAAATAATGTAAAATAACTTCAGGGCACTAGTGAAAGAGTAGCTATTGGCACAAGAAGAGATTCACTCAGACCTTTTTTTTTGAGAGCCACTTAAAATATTGACACCAACTTACATACAGTGTCACAGACATGATATTAATAAAATGATTTACAATACTGATTAAAATATGAAGGTATTTTTGTCTTTAGACATTCATTTATACCAATTAATAATAATAATAATAGTAATAACAGACTGGCAGAAAAGCTCCATGGAAATTCACAGACTGTTTTGTACACTTTATATATTGCCCTCTTTATTAGAGGCCTGCAGTGTTACATTGAATATATGTTGCTTCTGCCTTGAGGATTTTAATATTAGTTGGGGAAATGTAGTGTTTGGGGGGTCACCCGTCTATGTACAGCATGATTTTCTTCAAATCAGGAGAACTTTTATAATCCCAGTAGAAGGGGACATCGCCGCCTCAGTATATAAAAGCTGTCAGTAAGGTCCAGCCGGGCTTCTCCGAGCTCCGCCGCACTGTCTTTATCACTTTGCTCAGTTCCACATAATAACATCTTCATCTGAGATTGCTGTGGCACAGGGGAACTGCATTTGTTGATCAAATTTGGCTGGATAACACTGTGATCTCGTATCCTGAAGTGCGGAGATGTGCCTGGAATATGTAAGCGCAGAGCTGGCCTCTTGATTGATTGATTCTGCCTGTCACAGAACAAGATAACCGGATCAGTAAATACTCCGTGCACTTCAGCATCATCTCCACAATCAAAAGTGAGAGCATCATGGGGCTGGAAAACACCGGGGCATCATGGGAATGCACACAGCTCAGAGTGATCCTCAGGAACCTAGACACACACACACACACACACACACAGAAGATTCTTTGTGTGTGGGTTTCCAAAACAGCCCACAGAAGAGTCTTTTCTGTCTGTTTAGAACGCTTCCTGGTTATAAAAGTCGAGTTTATTTTGCAGCTGTCATCTTGGAGGTGTTCACCATTCATCATAAAAAGTTGTTATTTGAGTTGTGTTTACAAAGGAGATTTCTGATGCAGATTAGGAAGACGGGGCTGGATAAGAGGTCAGTAGTGGTCTCAAGCACAAAAGGCGCTTGCACCCAAGATCTGCTCCTATGAAAATAAACTTTGTGTTTAAACAGATGGGCCAAACACATGTAAACAAGTTGTTTAAACTTTTACTAAATTCCCAGCGAGTGCCTTTCAAAATTAGCATGGGTTGCCAAATTTGGTGTTTAATTACACAGGGTTCAAGAAAAGTTGAAAGAACGGAACTGTGTGAGTCTTTGGGAGACGGGATGATGGCTGGTCACGTGGTGACATACATTATTCATGGTGCCTTGATGGTCCCCCTGATGGTAGTTGTCACCATGTCCTTTCTGTTGCCTCTCACATGCTTGTCTTTTCCTCCCATAAGACCCCAAGTGTCTTGAAGGCAGGGACCGACTACCTTTTTATTTCCTGTGTCTCTGTCCTTGGATTCCTGGAAGACTGCCCTCTGCAAGCTCTCTAGCACACAGCAAGTGCGTTCAGGAAGACTGAAGTGCTGGGCTCCCTTTCTGAAGAGTTTCCAAATTAATACTTTGGAGGTGGTCTTGGTCTCCAGGAGATGAGTAGTGTTATAACTTAAAGTTGTCCTTTAGGGGAATGTCATTGTTTTCTTGAAGTCAAGCAATCTAACCCATCTTCTTTCATCTTGTTTTCATGAGGCTGAATGGGAGATTGCGATCAGTTGCTGAAACTTGGTGTTTCTGTCACCACTGGCTACATAAAATTACTGGAAGATACTGTTACTTCTCATTTTATGTGTGGAAGATTTTACCGGAAAATGCTAAGGAGGCTTTGTGGCCCCCCTCACCTGTGAATTTTGCAGAGGCCTCCAGGTGACTCGTGGTATGCCATGTGACCTTCTGGTTGTCTTAGGTGCCTCTCAGGTAGTTGATGTCTAGACCATTCTAGCCCAGAATTGCTCTTTTTTTTTTTTCTGTTTTGTTTGGCTGGAATCAGTCCTCACCCTCTTCCTGTCTCATAGTTTGACCACGTGGATCACATGGCAAATTAAAGGGGAAGGTGGGGGTTAGGACCTGTTGTGAAGTCAGGAAAGTTCTGTCTCCGAAGAAATTTCTCCCATGGAAGGTACGCACCAGTTACGACCAACATTTCAGTAGAGATTTTTATATAGTGAGACCAGGTCTCACACTTAAGAAAAAATTATGACCTCTTTTGAAATGTCTAGTTAGTCCTTTGCGACTTACTTACTTTTTATTTGAAATGATTAAAAAAGCCTCCTGGCAGAATTGGCCTCCTTTCTTAATTTTTTTGAATATAAAGAAGCTTAATTGAGTTTAATGTTTCTTAAACCAAAAAAAAAAAAAAAAAAAAAGTGAGCTGTTGATGATTTTAGAGAAGTCCTTCTGGGAAACAGGTTTTGATTCTTTTTTCATAAAAAAAAAAAAAGTGGCATTCCCTTTCACTTTGGTGAAAGCTATTCCTAGTAACGTTTTATAAAATCATTTTCTTTTCAGGGTGTGTTTTATTTCCTTTCCATCTCTTTCAGGAAAGAGAAAGTGTTTTTTATTGGATATTTTTGTTGCAGTCCTGTTTCCATTATTTTTGCCAAAATTCATGGGAGTTCACTTTCCGTTTAAATGCCTGAAATATTCCTTGAAGAATCTGCATTTTGGGACAACTAGGAAAAAGGCTATGTAAATTGGTTTAAAGAAGAAAAACAGTTGTGACTCTAGTCAGCTTAACCACTCACTTTTTCCTTTACTTTATAATTTTAGAGGCAAAAAATTTCAAGTGTAATGGGCTGGGGGTGGGAGAGGACATGAGTTGGAAGTTCTAAGGAAGTTCTAAGGAAGTTTGGTATTTGTTGTATGATAAAGCATATCTTAGTTTTCAAGTGAAAGGAGTGAGTAAACTTTATTCCTTTAAAGAAAGAAACAGTCAGTAGATTTGTTAGGAGAAAATACAAAACTGATTCTTTAAAAAAAGAATGTACGCTCTCTTGTGAAGTACTCTTGGCTAAAAGATGTTGGTGAAAACCATTTCCTAGTTTTCGAACAGACTGTATAAATAAATGTGTTTGTCTTTTGGGCATTCTTGGGAATTCATATTAGGAAGTTTCTGTTCTGATGATATTCACTTTTTTTTTATTAAGCAAAGTGTGGTCTGTTCTGTTTTAGAGTCAGCTCTCCTTTGATTACTTTAAATTCAGGATTTTCCAGTATGTAGACAGCATCCTAGTGTTTTTCTAATCCTTATATGGAACCAAAACCATTTGCGATGGGCTTCTCTTTATCTTTGAACCAGGACTATAGATTTCTGCATTTGGGGGATGGAGCTGATGGGTTGGTATTTTGCTTTCTGTCTGGAATCATATAGACAGACTCACATTTGACTGGTTAGACATTGGTCCTTGATCTCCCAGTCAATGCGGTGAAAAAGAGGGAGCATTTTCTCACTAATATCTGTGGGTTACCGCTTTCTAACATTTCTATTGTCTTGGGAGAAAATTTTAAAAACTGGTGAAAAATGGACAAGTGTGTGGCTTATATGAAAATTATGCTGCTCCAAACCGTGGGACTTGTTTATTTTGGCCAGCTTCTGTGGCAAGACTGACATATTTATGCAGAAAGCTCATATTTAGTATTAACTTGGAATTTTGCACATCTGAATGATGAAGGAAACAGAACGCAAGATTTCACTGTTATTCATGTTTTTCCTTCTTCTTCTGAAGACACGTAGAGAAGACACATTTTCTCATCGTCTCCCCACGCTTGGCCACCTGAGCCTGTGACCAGTCAGATTGCTTGACAGTGCTGTGGTGGCTGGGCTCTAAAAGCCACCACGTTTCTCCCAAAAGAGTTAATAAAAATGTTCATTGCTCGAGGAAAGCATATATACAGTAGTCTGTTTGTCCTGTGTTTCAACCACCTGAGTCACAGCCAAAAAAGCAATTGTCTACTACATATTTCAAACAGATGCTGAGGGATAGAATGGGTGACCAGAATTCACAGCAATAAAACCCTACTCTCCAAGTTCCCTTGAAGGAAGTGAACTCGTAAAACTTTTGCTGCTGACTTATTTGTCCAGGCCTTTGAACTATTTAACATTAATTTAGCCTACAAATCATTGGCACCTCCATTTTTCATTGAAGTATCAGGGCCTGTTAAAGACAGACCTTCCAGGGTGTGCCTAGAAGGAAAAAAAAAAAAAGATTCTGGAAGGAGATCTACTCATTTAACTGTTATTCATGCACATTGTTTTTACTGAACCCAACCTTCAGAGTTCTTTAACTCAGAAAGTAGTTCTTTTGAGTTTATGTTTGCTGGTGTGTGTGATTATAGAAATGTAATCTGTATAGATTATAGAAGTGTAATCCATGTAGATGGGCCACCAGCTTGCTTTTTTTCCTTCCGTTGTTTCTGTTGTATTGATACATCTTCTAATAAGGAAAAACAGACCAGTGGGCTTGGAAGAAGGATGGCTGTAGCGATTGGAATAATAAATACTACCAGGAAAATTAGAGGAAATGTGAAAAATGAAGGAGAGATATTACAAACTGAGATGTCTTGTAGCTAGAATGTTGGTAGCAAGTCATACTATATTCATCTAGGGGCTCTGACGAATTAACCAGAGTAGATAAAAGGTACTGTCATCCAAAGGAAGCTTTTTGGGGTTCCTTTCCACCTATTGGTAAGTAGCATTGGATGGCATAGAAATTGCTTGTTTCCTAAACTTTGTAAAAGAGCAGTATTCTCTCTTCCTACCATATCTCTTATCTAGTTCCTTATAGCTTCAGAACTTTTAAATGGCTTTCTTTTTTTAAAGCTCAGAAGAAACTTCAGAGAACATTGGAAATAAGAAACGAACGGGTCTGATAAAGCTTGCAGATGCCAAAACACATGGCTCTTTAATTTTTATCTGACACTTTGAAAATCCAGGGAAGACTCTTCTGTCTCAAGTGGGTTCTGCATATACATGTCACCATCCCAGCGCCCCATTCGATTTTCATCACAACGTGTATTAGAAGCTGAAATGATCCTAGAACGATGTTCTTACACGTCGTCTTTTGCTTATCATGCGTGTGCATGTACTTCCAGCAGGGCAGCAGCTGTGTCACATTCTTTGCTGCACCCTGGCACATGGCGTGTGAAATTTCTCCGCAGAATGGACAGTTACTCCAAAACTCTCAGCTGGCTGTTTTAAACAATTGAAGTGATTAATTTGGGGCCAGGGGGCGCCCGTGCTGAGTCTTCACCGCTGCCTGGGCTTTTCTCTAGTTGCAGCGAAGGGGAGCTGCTCTCTGCTTGTGGTACGCAGGCTTCTTACTGTGGCGGCTTCTCTTGGGGCGGAGCTCAGGCCTTTGGGCGCACCAGCTTCAGGAGTTGGCGGCTCCCGGGCTCTAGAGCACTGGATCAATAATTGTGGCACACAGGCTTAGCTACTCTATGACAAATGGGATCTTCCTGGACCAGGGATCAAACCTGCGCATTAACAGGTGGATTCTTCACCACTGAGCCCCCTGCGATGCCCCCAAAATCTCAACTATTTTAATGGGAGACATCTTAATGGAATGGGCTCCTCCTTCAGTTAGAAGAGAACTTCTGGAAAGATGGTATTGATAATGCATATTTCGAAAGAGACTTAAAGACAAAGGCTGTGGGAAGAAATAGTTAACCAGAACTCCAGGCTAGTATTTAGTTGCATTTGCCCAAATATTTTAGCCAGGTTCAGTTCACTGAGTATCTCTTATACCCTGTAATTTAGTGTACAGTTTCAGCTTTCCAAATAATGGCTTGCTAATGGTAAATGTTGTTTAACTTTCTAATTCAGGAGAGCTACCTGTTCAGCAGAATTTTTAAAATTGTAAGTGATGATTGAAACCTGGTTAAAAAGCACTTAAGGTACATTTGACTGACGGCTTGGCGTCTCCTTGGATGGGCCTGTGGCTTTCAGTCTTTTTGAATCTAAACATAAACCTCAGGTAGGGATTTTTCTCAGTTGGTTCAGAGCTACAACTTATCCTTACTTAACAAGGTTTTCCCATCTGGGTAAGTCATGCACCATTTTTTGGTTATTCTGATCTAAAATGTTGACTCTTCTCTCCATTGCCTTCAATTATAGTTGCTCATAACTGTAGATTTTTTTTTCTGTGAAGTAGTTCTTACAGTTTCCTGATTCCCTCCAAGAATCAGACACTGTTTTTTAAATCAGACTAAAACTATCATAATCACCTAAAAGATCTCTGTGGCCCTATTTGATGCAGTTTTCCAAAGTTGATTTTTTTCTCTCTTAAGCACAACTCTGACGACTTTATTCTCTTGTTTCCTAATTTAACCATGAAATTCAGTCTAAACACCTTAGCTTGTTATGTGGGAAATGGATGGATTAAACATAGTGAGACAACACAGTAGAGGAAGGAGATGGGGGGAACGGATTGCAAGAGTAGCGTTAGCATATAGATACTGCTGCTGCTAAGTCGCTTCAGTCGTGTCCGACTCTGTGCGACTCCACAGACGGCAGCCCACCAGGTTCCCCATCCCTGGGATTCTCCAAGCAAGAACACTGGAGTGGGTTGCCATTTCCTTCTCCAATGCATGAAAGTGCAAAGTGAAAGTGAAGTCGATCAGTCATGTCCGACCCTTACTTAGCGACCCCATGGACTGCAGCCTACCAGGCTCCTCCATCCATGGGATTCTCCAGGCAAGAGTACTGGAGTGGGGTGCCATTGCCTTCTCCGATATAGATACTACCGTATGTCAAATAGCCAGCTGGTGTGAAGCTGCTGTTAGCACAGAAAGCACAGCCCAGTGGACTGTGACACCCTAGAGGAGTGGGATGCGAGGAAAGTCGGTGGTGGCGGCGAGGTGGAAGGGAGGCTCAAGAGGGAGAGGATATATGTGTATGTATGGCTGATTCATGTTGTACAGCAGAAACATACACAACATTGTAAAACAATTACGCTTCAATTTTTTTAAAAGTAGAAAAAAATAAAAACACCACACGTGCTCTTTGCCACTTGTGTCATCAAGAGATGGAGTCTCTGTCCCACTCACATTCACTCTGGTCGTCCTTTCGTTTGTTTTGTCCGATCAAATGTAGTGGAAGGGCCATCATGCGAGTTCCAAGTTTGGGAGCTTCCTCCTTAGTTCTTTTGGGGCACACTGCCATGTAGGGATGCTCAGGCTAGACTGCTGGATGGTGAGAGGCCACTTTCACGGGGGAAGAATGGAAATACTCACATCTTGAGGGCCAGATGAGCTCCCAGATGAAAGCAGTTTCACAAGTGATCCCCTGCCAAAGAAGAACTGCCTAGCTGAGCCCAGACAGTCCTCAGATTTTTAGAGAAAAAAAAAAAAAGTTTAATCGTCCCAAGTTTTAGAGTGGTTTGTTACCGAGCTGTATATTACTGAAACAGGAACCTTGAAGACCAGGCCTCAGTTTCTCCCTCTTTTCATATTCTTTGTTTTCCTAGACCTTTCTCAAATGTCAGCCAAGCTTGACTCAGAAGCCCACATAAAAGGTTAATGCTGCCCTCTGCTTATGCCTCATCTTCCACTTGGACCATCTTTACTGTCTGTTCTTTTCAACTTGTCACCTTTCTGAAGCTTAGTCACCTCCCTCTCTAGTCTTCCTTTCCTGAGGCCCCCATGACTCAGTGACTCATGACCCCTCTTGGCCTCTGTAGTCCCAGCTGCATTGACCTGGGGGTTGGTGGGAAGATGATAGTTAGCTCTTTGGGCATGTCACATTCTCTGTGTGGGCCTTAATTCCCACATCTATGAAATTACTTGTCTGATTTCTCAAACCTCTTTCTACCTCTTCTGTTCTAGAACAGAACTGCCCAACAGAATGTTCTGTGGTGGTGAAAATGTTAATATGTCCGTGTTCTTCCATGTCGTGGCCAGTATAGCTCTCTGGCACTTGAAATGTGTTTAGTGCAACTGAGGAACTGAATTTTTAATCTCAGTTAATGGCAGTTATTTTAAATGTAATTAGCGACATGTAACTCTTGGCTTCATGTTTTGGGGCTCCAAAATTACTGCAGATGGTGACTGCAGCCATGAAATTAAAAGATGCTTACTCCTTGGAAGGAAAGTTATGACCAACCTAGATAGTATATTCAAAAGTACTTTGCCAACAAAGGTCCATCTAGTCAAGGCAATGGTTTTTCTAGTGGTCAAGTATGGATGTGAGAGTTGGACTGTGAAGAAAGCTGAGCACTGAAGAATTGATGCTTTTGAACTGTGGTGCTGGAGAATACTCTTGAGAGTCCCTTGGACTGCAAGGAGAGCCAACCAGTCCATCCTAAAGGAAACCATTCCTGGGTGTTCATTGGAGGGACTGATGCTGAGGCTGAAACTCCAGTACTTTGGCCACCTGATGCAAAAAGTTGACTCATTGGAAAAGACCCTGATGCTGGGAGGGATTGGGGGCGGGAGGAAAATGGGACGAGAGGGGATGAGATGGCTGGATGGCATCACCGACTCGATGCACATGAGTTTGAGTGAACTCCGGGAGTTGGTGATGGACAGGGAGGCCTGGTGTGCTGCGATTCATGGGGTCGCAAAGAGTCGGACACGACTGAGTGACTGAACTGAACTCTTGGCTACCACTGAAAACAGTCCGTAGAATTCTGTGGAATTGAAATGAAACTTCCATGTTCGCATAATGCCAACAAAGGTTTAGTGTTTGATTTTCACAAGAGTATCAGAACTTACTCTTTGGGATTACTTTTCAGAACCACAGATACAAATGACCTAGAGGTTGGATGTTTCCCCAGTGCCTGACCTCCCCCTCCTTATCTTAAATTTTCCTTGGCTTTTCGTTTCTTCACTTCTGCCTCCAGCCAGCACTGAGCCCACTCTTCCCTAGGAGTGCAAATCATCCCCTACTTTTGATCACAGCTCAGGCAGACACTAACAGCCTGATGTGGAGTTGCAGTTTTTTACAAAACCCCAATAGGCCCAATGTGAGGAGGAAAAAAACACAGACGCAGCAGTGTCGATTGAAAACCAGCCAGGCAGCAAGCGCAGTGCAGTGCAGCGGGCATGGAGCTGCCTTCGGCCTTTTGGATGACTGGGGACACAGTAGAGATATTGTGAAATTACCTCTTTATTGGTTCTTGAGCCTTCTGCCGTAAATGACTCTTCTGGAAGGAAGAGAAGAGAATCCCGGAATTCAGCTTGTATTTAAGACATGCACCCGACAGTTGTGCCCTCAGTCTGTAATTTAGCACAATGGGACCTGAGGGCATCTTCCACTGGGGCTAATTTCCCATCTAAGCATCGTTAGGTTAATTGGGGCTTCTGTGCTCTTGCTTATGTTCACTCTCATTTATTGCTTTATAAATAATGTTGTTGGTGAACCGATCCAGTGGATCTTGCTAAATCTTGATTTTTTTCACCCCCTCAATTCTTTGGGGAATGGAATATTAGGAAAACCTTATCACATTTCTGAACCAACAGTTGAAATAGCGTAAAAAAGGGCTTAATGAAGGTCCTTGGTCTCAACTTGACTTCCGCAAACCAATAAGATCTGTTTACAATCAAGGCGACTGAGTTGTTTGGGTGAAAAGCTCTCTTTTTTTTTTTTTTTTTTTTTTTAGAATTTTTTTCCTTCAGTATTACCCAGCATAGTCAAGTCTGGTCAAGAACTGACTCCTGTGTTTCACCCAATTCACTTGCTGTTTTTCTCTTTCTGCAATTTAAGACAGACTCTTCTGTCCTCTCTGGTGAGAGACGATAACTTGGTGACTCCTTTGTAATAACCCATCATAGACTTGAGGTAGGCAGTTATTAAGTTGCCCCTTAGCCTTCTCTTTTTCAGGCTAAGCTATCATAACCCTTTTAACCTTTACTTGGAGCTTCCATTTTCCATCTTCTTAATCATTTTATTTGCCTGTCCCTGGATTTTCTCCAAACTTCTTTCGTTTTCTGAAAATATGCCATCGTAAAGGAGATCCTTGATAGCTTGCTCCCAGCTTCTGCTGATGTTTGGATGCATCCAGTAGACTTTTCCTTTTAATTTACATTTTTTAGTGGGGGAGTGTGACCTATGGGCTGGCAGAGTAATTCAGAGGTCTGATGACTTTTTCAATCCTATGTTTATCTGTATTTTAATTTGGGAATCCTTTTTATATTTGACTACCTTATTTATTTTTAAATTATTTTTTATTGAGATATAATTGATATAACATTAAATTAGTTTCAGTTGTATAACAATGATTTGATAAATGTGTATATTGGCAAAATGATCATCACAGTAAGTCTAATTAACATCCATCACCTCACATAGTTACAGGTTTTTTATTAGTGATTAGTACTTTTTAAATTAATTTTTATTGGAGTCTAAGTGATTAACAGTGTTGTGTTAGTTTCAAAGTGTACAGCAAAGTCAATCAGTTATAGGTATACATATACCCACTATTTTTTTTTTTTTAAAGATTCATTTCCCATACAGAGTACTGAGTGGCATTCTCTGTGTTATACAATATGTGATGAGTACTGTTAAGATCTACTCTCTTAGCAGCCCATGCTGTACGTTGCATCCCCAGGACTTATCATTACATCCCCAGGACTTATCGTTACATCCCCAGGACTTATTTACTTTAAAACTGAAATTTGTATCTTTTGACCTCCTTTACCCAGTTTGCCCGGCACAACCCCCCATCTCTGGTAACAACTGGTCTGTTCCCCTTGTGTCTTCTAGTTAATTTTCCCTTATGCTGAGTATATGGTATTATTATTTTATTCATTTATTTTTTGGCTATTTTGGGTCTTAGTTGTAGCACACACGGCCTTTTGTTGCGCTGCACGGCCTCTGGTCGTGCTGCACAGGCTCAGCAGCGCCATGGCATGTGAAATCTAATTCCCTGATGAGGAACTGCAAGCCAGGTTCTTAACCACTGGGTCAAGAGGGAAATCCTATATGGTATTATTTTATAGAAAGACTGGTTCTCCATCGCCTCTACTGTATGTGGACAGCTGTGGTTCAGAGTGGAAGGGCCAGTGAAAGGGGCACGTGTGTTGATCACTGAGCTCACGTAGGCCCCAGGGTCTCTGCTCAGTGTCTAAGCTGTTCACTCCTGTGTTAACGTGAATGAATCAGAAGAAAGAGCCCAGGAGACCCCCTGACTTTACCTGAGCTTGTCTTTTTCATCTGTTCTCTATCAGTCGCGTTTATATCTTCCAAGCAAGGTCAGGATCTCCAGCCCCTGCTGTTATTCATTTCTCTACTCTCTGATTCTCTGCTTCCCGCCTTAGAACACAAGCTTTGTGAGGGCAGGAAGCTTGTCTGTCTTCCTAACTCATGTTTGCATCACTGGTGTGTATCATCTCTGGATGGAAGGCAGGAATGAAGGAACAGCTTGGTACCAGAAAATTTCCATTTTTGTCTTCATAATGCTCCTGGTTTGCTGTGTAACACTGGATAATACACTTAATATTGCTGGTATTTGTTTCCTCTTCTTTTGAAAGAATAGCTCAAAAGATACGTTGAAAACATTTGTAGGACTCAACTTTGCCTCTAAACTAGGAGGAGATTTCAGATTCACTGAACTGACTGACTTCATGAGGTATAGGTGAGTGGGTAATATATCTATTTATAGTTAAGAGACCTGCATTTCAGGGGTAAACTTTTTCATGCTGCCTTCCTTATCTTTTCAATATTTTGATATTATTTTGTTCCTGGGCCCAGAAAACTGCTTTTTTTTTTTTTAAGGTACTGAGAATTTGGAGGCATTAAGAATTCTGAAGTCCTTTCTGTGTTAGATAGATTATTTTCGATCTCCATGTTGTCAGCAACCTTTTTGGCTTCTGTTTCAACACTCCGGGGCTCCCCTGGTGGCTCAGAGGGTAAAGCGTCAGCCTGCAGTGGGGAGACCAGGGTTCGACCCCCGGGTCGAGAAGATCCCCTGGAGAAGGAAATGGCACCCCACTCCAGTACTCTTGCCTGCAGAATGCCATGGACGGAGGAGCCTGGTGGTCTTTGGTCAATGGGATGGCAAAGAGTTGTACACGACTGAGCAACTTTACTTCTCTCCAACACTCTAAAACTAGGTTGAAAATCTCTACCTATTTAGTTGATTTTCTAACATACTTCTGAATGGTCTGCAGCCAGAGTCAGGTTCAGGCCTAAACCAGTTGACCTCATTAAGAAAAGATGGCATCATCTAGTATCCTCAGGATCCTCTGGCATGCTCCTCAAGAGCTGCATGCTCCGCCACAAGTCTGTGCTCTTCTAATCCCACTCAAACCAGTCAGTCTTCTTTCTAGGCCTTGCAGCTAGCTTTTCCCCAGTCAGCTCTTGGTCAGGATAGCCACCATGTGCCCCTGCTTGTCCAGACCTCTCCCTGGCCAGTCGGGCTGCCGACACCAGTCTTTGCCCCAATATGCTGATGTGAGGAGCCCCACCCTCCTCCCTGTGCTTCCCGACCTCCTTGCTGGACAGAGAAGTGTATCAGCTTCACACAGACCTTGCCTCCCTCTTGGCGCACTTCATAAATTCTAGATGTTAAACTAGCCTGTAGGCTCTAAAATCTGATTTCTTTGAATGGTATTAAATTACCAGTTATGCTCTGGCCTCTGCTCATGACAGGAGAGCTTCTCCTGCATTTTCCCTTCCACCAGCACGAGACCAGATTCCCAGCAGCTCCTCGAACGTTCCGTGCCTTTGAACACACTAGCCGCCTTCCCTGAAATCTTCTTGAATCTGCCCTCTTCCCTTGCTCTTTTTTCCCCAGACTCAGTTGGCTTCTTTTGCCCCTACTCAGCACACCCCTTCCCAGAGGCACCAACCCTACTGGTTGGTGGTAAATGAGGGGCTTGTCTACCATAAGGCCATTGAAGCTGCAAACGTATCTTTTCCTTTCTGTGCCCAGTGCTGAGGACTCTTAGGCCGCACTGAGTGAAGGAAGGAAGAACGGAATGGGGAAGGACACCCCCTGTCACATCCGTAGCCTTGAGAATAGGATCCCATTATCCATTCAGCTTTCTCTTGAAAAATTCTTTTTCCTTTTTTTTTTTTTTCTGGAGCTGCTTCCCTTTTTCCTTGATGTGCTGTTAAAGACCACTCAGCATCGTTCAGCAGTCCTCCCGATTCTTCTCACAGTGAAATGCTCATCTGCAGCCTGTGTGTCCCCTGCCGGAGAGATTGCTGCCAGCCAGTGAATCACAAGCACTTGCCGGCCGAGCGGAGGCTCACCGAAGGAACTCCGGGCCAAGCTATTTATTTATTTATTTTTAGCAAATAAGGGCCTGTTTTCGTTGATGGTCTGTAACCACAGGGGAAAAAAGAAAATCACCATTTGCTTCATAGTTACCTTCTCGGTGGGGCTGTTTCCTCTGTTTTACTCCTGGTTCACATGTGCGTTTCCCTGACATCGGGTAAGGATGTGTGCTCAGAAGGTTCTTTTCTAGAGGTGAGAATAGCAAGTCTTTGAGGCTCAGAGTGTGGTTCTTGGATTGCAGCTGAGAAATGAGGCGATGGCTTGAGTCCTCTCAGTCACAGGCCTGCCAGGCGAGGGCTTAGGTGTGTCTGTCAAGTGGCACCAGCGATTTTGGCCTGTGTTGTTTAGCCTGAACTGTCGTTGCCAGCAGGTCCTCGTGCTGCGGGGTTCAAGATGGTTGGGCCTGTGTGGCTGTGGAGCAGCTGGTCTGAAGTGAGACGTGCTGTACGTGGACAACACACTCTAGATTTTAAAGGCTTAGTGTTTAATTTATTTTTTATTTTTTTTATTTTTATTTTTTTTTTATTTTTATTTTTTTATTTTTTTTATTTTTTTAAATTTTAAAATCTTTAATTCTTACATGCGTTCCCAAACATGAACCCCCCTCCCACCTCCCTCCCCATAACATCTCTCTGGGTCATCCCCATGCACCAGCTCCAAGCATGCTGTATCCTGCATCAGACATAGACTGGCGATTCAATTCTTACATGATAGTATACATGTTAGAATGTAAAACGACAAAATATATCTTATTGAGAATTTCATGTTGATTTCATGTTTAAGTGATAGTATTTTAGAAATAAGGGTTAAGTCGGTTTATTTAAATCCACCCGTTTCGTTTTTTTTCAGCTTGCCTACCAGAAAATTTAAAATGACATATGTGGCTCGCATTCTGTTTTCTCTTGCATAGCTCTCTACTAGATGTTTCAGCATAAGGTTGCATCTCAAACTGGACTCATGCACTTCTTTAGTGTATCTGGATTCTCCAGGTGTCTCTCCTTCTCGCCCCGGGGGGTTACCTTTAAGAATACGTGTCCTTCATAGGCTCCCCAGTCCCTGGGATTCTCCAGGCAAGAACACTGGAGTGGGTTGCCATTTCCTTCTCCAATGCATGAAAGTGAAAAGTGAAAGTGAAGTCGCTTAGTAAGTGTCTGACTCTTCGTGATCGCATGGACTGCAGCCCACCAGGCTCCTCGGTCCATGGGATTTTCCAGGCAAGAGTACTGGAGTGGGGTGCCATTGGGCTTCCATCTATGGGGTCGCACAGAGTCGGACACGACTGAAGCGACTTAGCAGCAGCAGCAGCAGCAGTCCTTCATAGGACTGATGTATATGTACGGCTGAGTCCCTTCGTTTTTCACCTGAAACTACCACAGCATTGTTAATCAGCTCTACCCCAATACAAAATTAAAAATTTAAAGTTTGGGGGGCAGGGCGGGGGAATGCATGTCCGATAAAGGAATGGACTTTGGATTAACACAGACCTGAGTCTCAATCCCAACTCTCTCTCTGTAGCCTGTACACCAGCTTCTGAAATCTCTGAATCTCAGTGGGTCAGCTGTACATATGGAAGAAAGACCTTCTGAATTCACTGTGGTTAGACTTGGGGTAATACAGTGATTTTCTAGTAATAGAGGGGAATTTTGTGACAATAATTGAATAATTGTATTTTTCCAAGGTAACAAAAATCAAAGACTCTATTTTGAAATTTTATTGCCCAAAAAAAAAAAAAAAAAAAGGAAAACCCACCCCTTGGAGTCACTTTTGGTTCATCTGCCAGTTCCTAGGAATGAGACTGTGATAGCTGATGTTCCCTGAGAACTACATGCCAGCCAGTGTGCTTTCTAGAAATTGTCCTACTTGATCCTCAAAACCACCCTGAGGGGAAGTCCTTTTATTGTCTCTGTGTAACAGACACCACACTCAGGCATGCTGCGGCCGCGTGACTTGCCTAAGGTCACACAGCTGCCGTTGAGCCCAGGAGGTCTGACTTCAGAGCCACACTCCTTGTTTCTACCCAGGATTGTCCACCAGTGAATAGAGGAGAGCACAAAAGAACCACGAGCCAACAAATGCTCACGGGAAACACGCTTCCCACGGACACCTACTCTCGTGATGTTAGGGCAGACTCCTAAAATATCTGCCGTAGTGAATTTTTCCTGGTTTGTACAGCAAGGTGAAATATACCCAGGGTTTAGAGCTTACCTCAGAGAATACTTGGATTCCCAGGCCCATTGCAGTCTGAATAGGGCTGAAGCAATTCCGAGATAGAATTATATGAGGGAAAAACAGATTGCCTGGTATCTGGGCCATGATGCACTTTTTGTTCTTAAGGGCCTTGCCTCAAATGTATGCAGTCGTTGCAGTGCCTAGTATGCTCTGTTCACATGCGTACAGTAGGGACTCCATAAATGCTGTTTATTGCAGGGCTTCTGAAAACACACCTTTAGAAAGCAAAGCATCTGATATGTGAAAATGACCATCATTCTGTTCAGTTGTCTGACCTGTGATGTGGATGTGGCCCCTCGTCGTTTTTGACTGTCTCATACAAGTTCCCTTTCACTGGAGCTAGGCTCTGAGTGATTTTACTTCCATGATGCTGGCATCCTCCTCTTTACCTGAATGTGACCACCTACTCCCCAGAGGCACAACCTGGCCATTTCATGATGTGTATCTTTCTTTGTCATCCTGTGTTTAACCAAGAGCATTAGCAGACACTGTAGTATTTTCTTTTCAAGTAAGATCCTAGTTCTGAGGTGGACTGGAGACGGTGGGGTGCGTGATTTCTGTTCGAAGTTCCAAGCCTCCATATCATTTGGAAAGGTGAGATGCATGTATGTGCTTGATGCCAGGGCTAGATTGGGAGGAAATACCTGCAGACTTAAAAAGTCCCTGGAGGGTATTTAATTCAAGGCAAAAGTTTGGATTGTTGAGAGCTAAAATGAAACTTCGCAGCCACAGCCTTTACTAACTTAGCTACTTCTCCCCATCCTACCAGCATATTCGCTGGTCTGAGCACTGGTCTGGGGAGGCTGGAGGAGCGGGCGAGTTGGGATTCACAGATGCGTAATGGGAGGCACCTTCCGCACACGCATTGCAATTGCCAGGCAGACCTCTGTGCCTTTAACTGGTTGTTAAACAGAAAGCAGGATATGCTTATCTGACTAGCAACTCCATTGGTAAACACTCCGTCCCAAAGTTCAGCATTCTGATTTTAGGTGGGCCAGCGTGGGACTGGAGAGGTGGTTACCAGGGAACGCCCGCTCCAGGCAGGTGGAGAAGGGCGAGGGAGGGAAAGTTGGGTGCAGACTTGCTGAGTTGTTAGACAAAGCCTGTAAATACGTCAGCACGGGACGGGGGCTTAGAGCCTTTCCATTGCACCCTTCTTCTTGCGCACATGGGTAAACTGAGGCCCCGTGAACAGGACTGTGTGTTTGAATACTCACCAAAGCTAACACGTGTCATTATCAGTAACACGCCAGGCACTAGGTGGAATGCTTCCTGTGTGTTCTCTCACTGAATATCTTGACAGTTCTGTGCAGTTGGTACTAATGTCCTTCCCATTTTTCAGATGAGGAAACAGTGTCAGAGAATAAAATTGCTTCTTCAGGGCCAGAGAACTCAGAAGTTCCGGGGCTGGGGTGTAGGCGCAGGTGGAGCCACTGCTGTTGCCACCTCGTGCCCGGGAGCCTCAGCAAGGTGGTCCCAGGCATTGCTTAGCCTGACTCTCGTGGAACCCCATCTACTGCGGCAGATGGAGTGTGTGTGTAGGTGTGTATTAGTGTTTTATTGCAATGTAACTAAATACTGTGGATGGAGTAGCTTAAAACAGCATGTATTTATGATCTCACAGTTTCCAAGGAGTCCAGACCTGGTTTAACTGGGTCCTGTTCTTAGCGTCTCACAAGTCTGTGATAAAGGTGTCAATGGGGCCTCTTGTAAGAGGTGGTGTCTTCTTGTAAGATGGCTTGTTTAGAATTCAGAGAATTCAATTCATTACAGTCTTAGAACCAAGGCCCTGAGTTTCTAAAGGCCACCCTCTGTTCCCTGCCTTGTGGCCTCCCCTCAGCAAGGTAGCTTGCGTTTTCCAGGGCAGCAGAAGACTCTCTCTGTCCTCAAGTAGAGCCTCAGCTCTTCTTTTTAATGAGTTCACCTGAATAGGTCAGGCCCATCAAAGATACTCTTGATTATGTCAGTGCTAATTGGTAAGGGGCTTCTATTAACTTTGCAAAACCCTTTTGCCCTACAGCCTAATCAGTTCAGTTCAGTTCAGTTCAGTTCAGTCGCTCAGTCGTGTCCGACTCTTTGCGACCCCATGAATCACAGCACACCAGGCCTCCCTGTCCATCAGCAACTCCCGGAGTTCACTCAAATTCACGTCCATCGAGTCGGTGATGCCATCCAACCATCTCATCCTCGGTCATCCCCTTTTCCTCTTGCCTCCAATCCCTCCCAGCATCAGAGTCTTTTCCAATGAGTCAACTCTTTGCATCAGGTGGCCAAAGTATTAGAGTTTCAGCTTTAGTATCATTCCTTCCAAAGAATAGCCAGGGCTGATCTCCTTTAGAATGGACTGGTTGGATCTCCTTGCAGTCCAAGAGACTCTCAAGAGTCTTCTCCAACACCACAGTTCAAAAGCATCAATTCTTCGGTGCTCAGCTTTCTTCACAGTCCAATTCTCACATCCATACATGACCACTGGAAAAACCATAGCCTTCTAGGACGGACCTTTGTTTGCAAAGCAATGTTTCTGCTTTTTAATATGCTGTCTAGATTGGTCATAACTTTCCTTCCAAGGAGTGTCTTTTAATTTCATGGCTGCAGTCACCATCTGCAGTGATTTTGGACCCCAAAAATAAAGTCTGACACTGTTTCCACTGTTTCCCCATCTATTTGCCATGAAGTGATGGGACCAGATGCCATGATCTTAGTTTTCTGAATGTTGAGCTTTAAAGAAATAGAGGAAAACAACAGAATGGGAAAGACTAGAGATAAGAAAATTAGAGATACCAAGGGAACATTTCATGCAAAGATGGGCTCAATAAACAACAGAAATGGTAGGGACCTAACAGAAGCAGAAGATATTAAGAAGAGGTGGCAAGAATACACAGAAGAACTGTACAAAAAAGATCTTCACGACCCAGATAATCACAATGGTGTGATCACTCACCTAGAGCCAGACATCCTGAAATGTGAAGTCAAGTGGGCCTTAGAAAGCATCACTACGAACAAAGCTAGTGGAGGTGATCAAATTCCAGTTGAGCTATTTCAAATCCTGAAAGATGATGCTGTGAAAGTGCTGCACTCAATATGCCAGCACATTTGGAAAACTCAGCAGCGGCCACAGGACTGGAAAAGGTCACTTTTCATTCCTATCCCAAAGAAAGGCAGTGCCAAAGAATGCTCAAACTACCACACAATTGCATTCATCTCACACTCTAATAACGTAATGCTCAAAATTCTCCAAGCCAGGCTTCAGCAATACGTGAACTGTGAACTTCCTGATGTTCAAGCTGGTTTTAGAAAAGGCAGAGGAACCAGAGATCAAATTGCCAACATCTGCTGGATCATGGAAAAAGCAAGAGAGTTCCAGAAAAACATCTATTTCTGCTTTCTTGACTATGCCAAAGCCTTTGACTGTGTGGATCACAATAAACTGTGGGAAATTCTGAAAGAGATGGGAATACCAGACCACCTGACCTGCCTCTTGAGAAATCTGTAGGCAGGTCAGGAAGCAACAGTTAGAACTGGACATGGAACAATAGACTGGTTCCAAATAGGAAAAGGAGTACATCAAGGCTGTATATTGTCACCCTACTTATTTAACTTTTATGCAGAGTACATCATGAGAAACGCTGGGCTGGAAGAAGCACAAGCTGGAATCAAGATTGCTGGGAAAAATATCAATAACCTCAGATATGCAGATGACACCACCCTTATGGCAGAAAGTGAAGAGGAACTAAAAAGCCTCTTGATGAAAGTGAAAGAGGAGAGTAAAAAGTTGGCTTAAAGCTCAATAGCCTAATGAAGGGGATGCTAATTAATCATATCCACAGGTCCTCCCCATACCCACTGGAAGGCCATAGTAACAAGGAGACATGGTAGTATCCTGTCACCACAGACACTAACACAGATCCTTCTCATTCAGCTTCATGGAGGGAAAGAGAGGAGGAGGCAGGAGTGCCGGAACTCTGGGCTTGCTATGGTGCAAGGAGTGTTTGTAGGAGACAGCAGAGAAGCAGTGTCTAGGGGTACATGGGCATGGCAGCCCTGCAGTCGCAGGCTGCCTCTGCTGTTTCCTGGGCATGAGGTTGTAAAAAGGTTATTTGGTGTCTCTGTGCCTAAGTTTCCCTGTCTGTACACTTCAGATGATGATACCTCCTAGCAGTTTGTGATGACACATGAAATAATCAGCTTGCAGTGGAGCATGGCATGTGGTGAGCACTTGTCAAAGGTGTTAGTGTGTTTGGTGTCTCCTGTTTGAAGATCACAGGGACATAGAGACAGAAAGGTGGAGTTACTTTTTTTCTGTGGGGTTGCTGGAATCATGGGCCTTCAAGGTGGCATTTGTGAGTTCATACTTTGCATGTGACATGTGGATCTGAGTTGCGGAATTGAGTTATGTTTTGTTGGGAGGCGCACTGCTCACCTGTGGAAAGAGAGTCAGGGTGATGTAGTGGAAATAAGAATATCCTTAGAAGTTCTGGGACCAGTTTTGCCAATAATTATCTTCTTGGGCTACCACCTGCTTCTTGGGACCTCAAGTTCCTCGTCTGTAATAAAGGCCCTTGGGAAAAGGTAGGTTCTGGGATTGGCAGGCTCTCTAAGATGCCTACTAGGTTTAAACATCATAGTTCTGTTGGCTGGTTCTCTGCCCCAAAGTAAATAAGGCTATTTCTTTAGCTCTGTCCAAAAAATGAGACTATGTATGGGTGCCTCCCCTACTGGAGATGTATGAATGGGAATTTATTTAGCTGGGCTTTCCAACTGTGTCTTTCTCTCCAGAGCATTGGTGGCTGTGTCCACATCCCTTAAAATTGTCCTTTGTATCTTCTTCTCAGTGGCTACTTTTATAGGCTGCTTAATGTAAAGTAAAAGAAGACAAACTTTAGTGACCTTTTAGGTCTTTGGGTGAGTGGACAGAGATGAGCAGAATTCAGAAACTCCTTGGCCTGTTTCCTGTACACACGGTCCTTCCTCCACCAACCTTGTTCCCACATTGAACTAAGTAACCTTCCTATGATATTATCAGTCCTGATGCATGTACTAGTCATTGTCATTTTAATTTCTGTTGGTTGGAGTGAGGGTCTTGACAAAAGAAAATCAATAAAATATAGCATTGCAATATCTACTCATAAGCATGTATTTTGCAGGGGCTTGGCCATGCAAATTAATCCCACAAACAAATTTGTGCCTTTAACAGTCGAGCTCCCATTTGATAGTTGAGAAGACTGAGACTCGAATAAGTTAAATAAGTTATCCAGTGGTACAGAGTAACAGATGATTGAGCAGAGATTTGAACACACGTGGATCTGCCGAAGTTTGTGCTCCTATCCAGCAAGGTAAACAGCTGGAACATTGTCAGTGATTTTAAGCCTTGGAGCCTGCTCGTGACCTCCATCATGCCTGCCTCATCTCTCCTCAGTGTAGCACACAGTTCAGAATCCAGGGGAACTTCCAAGAGCTGAGGTTGGAAAGATGGAAGCAATGTAACTAGCTTCAAAGGACCGTATCCCAGGAAATACAAAAGGAGAAACAAGGATCTCTGTTGGTGTCCGCCACACCACCATGCCGGGTTCTCAAGGTTGAGCTAAAGAAAAACTCTGTTACAAATAATACATCTGATCTGCTTGTGGTGAAGACTCATAACTAGAAAATAAGCATGTGACAGTTCTTCATTTGAGTGTAAACCTAACTCATTAATTTAAATTACGGTGCTTTTGGAACGAAGAGGGGAAACTATAATAATAATAATAGCAAGTAATGGTCCCTTTAGAAAATGTAACAAGACATTAGAAATTTTGTGCTTAGGGAAGTTTGGAGGATGTACTTATAGTTAAGGATTAATTTTCACTTAGAGAGATCAAAAAGGTCTCGATGAGTAAGATATGTATCAAGTTTCAGGTTGGTTGTATTTTTTTTTTCCTCTTGCCAGACTGTCTGAAACTTATCTCAAGTATCATGGTAAAAAGAGAAGTGGCGGGTAGACACAAAAATGTAATAGATATATTTTGGGGGTAGAATATGAACTGCTTTTCTAAATGCATATCAAAAGGAGAATTTATTCCAGTTGAGTAGGTTTAATGATATAATTTTACCACATTAAATCATAATTGCTCCGTAAAAGAAAATAGAAATGCATGCATTGCCACTGACTGCCAGGCTGTCCCCTTCCATCCAAAAGCATCCTCCCCAGTACCTGTTGATGTCACCTTGGCTGACACCACAGCCTGTCTGTGGCTTTCCTTTGAAAATTTGGGGGAGGGGAAGGAAGGAAGAATAGTCTGAGAAATAAAAGAGTCTGCATCAAATATTTGCCATGGTTTTACCAAAATCATTTCCTGCTTTTAAGCTGCCAAGCTGAAGCTTACATACAAATAGATGGCACCTCTGACTATCTGGAACTTCATTTCTTAAACTTAGATCATGTATCAAGATGATTGGGATACCTGAGTTAGTTAGGAACTATGTAATTTCCAGTGTTATGGATGTTGATAATCATTTAAGTAAATAGTCATGATTGCTTTTGTGGCTAAGTGATTTCTAATCTCATTGTATTCCCTTCTCTACACACACACACACATACACACAAGGAAGGGAAGAAATGATTGCATATTTGGGTAAAAACAGAATGAGAATTCCAATCACACTTCTAGATTTAACAGAACCTGATTTTATGTCATGAACTGAATTCATCGATTCAGTGGAGGCATAGCTCATCTATGAATTTACCACCTAAACTTGAGAGTATGAACTTCCCTGTCTCTTTTTTAAAATCACACTCTAAATAATGCTCAGCTTATCTGACTAATAAAAAGCATAATGTAGTTTTTAAAACCACTTTATTATCTTTTAAAAATATAGTACTTGCTACCTAAAAAGAATATATCATATTTCATTGAATCTTTTATAAGATTTTCATGTTATATACTAGTAATAATATAAAAGTGAAGCAAAGTCAGTCAATCCATAGTCCTTTCTCACCTCATCTCTCTAAGAGGCATCCCAAGATTGGTGATGTTAAAGGAAAAGAAAACCAGTGCACCTTATAAGTTCTTAAAGATTTTACTCAACATGCTTGATAAGTTATAAAGCATAATATAGCAATCCTCACACCCAATCAATTCAAGACCCGTAACTTGCATTTCTTACCACAGCCCATGCACATAGGTGACCCTTCTCTTCAATTTTTCTCTCGTTATTGCTTTGCTTTTCAAACATACTTAAGCTCTTTCTCCTGTTTACCTGTAAATAACCTCAAGAGTAGAGGGCATCTCTGCTCTCTCCCACTGTTACTTCAGTGTCTGACACAAAACCTGGCCCAATGGATATTAACTCTTATTGACCAGGTGTATGATTGTTGGAGGCATACCCACAGTGACTGTACCTTACAAGGTATCGTTTAGACACCACTGCCTCTAGGAAATCTCTGACGGCCTGACTGTCCATCTGACTGGACACAAGCTTGCCTCCCTTTTGAACTGTCTCAGCAACTTTTCTTCATCACCAAAGCTGTACATACATTCCTTTCTCCTTTCAGTTCTAGCTCGTTCTCCACCCCTGCCTTCCTGCCAGGTTGGCTTAGGTGGAATTCCTATTGTTGTGGTTTGGTGCCTGACATAATAATAAAAGGTAGCATAGATGAAATAATATCTGGCACTTTACATCTGTTCTCACCAAATTGACCTAAAAGAGGTCAGCAGTATGACTATTCCCATTTCACAGATAAGGAAACTGAGATTTGTGAACATAAGCAATAAACATCTGTCAAATGAAGGAAGACAATGCTGTATCTACATTATTCTGCCTGAACATACTTCATTTTTTCTCTGAAGCTCAAGCCTTTATGTTGATCCTTGGGCATATTATTCAGAAATAAATGGGGGAAAAATTTAATGAAGTACATACAAAGTTTCTGAGTGTGGTTAGCAACTTTCTTATTGTTTGAGACATCTGTATTTTCTTTTACATTATTTACCTAATTTTCTATTGGACTTAACTTATTCCCTTATTGGTTTATAGAGATTCTTATGTACCTTAATTTTTAGATCTTTTTTCCTAATTTAACTATGATATGCACGTATTTACCCAATGTTTCTTCTTTTTTTTTTTCTGTTGCAATAAGTTGAATCTACCTCTCTACACTAAATTGGAGTCCCAGTCACAGCCATTTCCCCCTAGCAAATGTGTTTAGTAATAAAATCTCTCCTAGAGAAGCACCCCATACTCTTAATTTTGCATTTCATTTCTGTTATCACAGGCCCCGACAATCACATTTCACCTACTTAACATTGTGGCTGGAAATAAGTTTACTCACAAAATAGGGATCGGCACAGTAGAAAGGAATTAGCAAAGTAGATAATGTATTTACATTTTAAAAATTGGGACTTGAGTCTTAAAGCTGAAGTATTAACTTGTGCTGAGTGTAGGAACCAGTGTTAAGAACTTGATTTTGTGATTCCACAGCCTGGCCTTTTCTACTGTGCCAATGTTTCTGTGATACAATTTGGAATGCTGGTTTAGCCATATTCAATTTTAATATACTTTTATTTTTTAGTGGTTTAGTTACAAATTCTGAGCTTTTTGTTATTGTGCTCAGAAATGCATTCGTGCCTCTGAGATGACAAGAAAATTTCCAATTTTACAAAATATTAAATAATAAATTCAGGTATCAATTTTTAAAAATATCTATTGTCTGTATACAGCACAAAGTTGTCAGGAATCTGAAGGTGGCATCTAAAATTGTCTTTTAATATACTTTGCCTTTCACAAGTACAAGGATATTTCAAAATAAAAAATACATAAAATGAAAAATAAATTCATACATGACTAGGATCATAAAAGAAACTCCCTACCTTGGTGCACAATCACTTATTCATTCAGTTATTGACTCATCCTGTTTATTTAGTCCCTGTGGTATACAGAGATGATTTAGACTAGAAAATACTCCTGTTAAATGCAGTGGGGATTCCAGCAGTATGAACTGATGCATCTTTTCAAAGGATCCCTCAGCTGTAGTACAGAGGAGAGATTTTTAGGGGGCAAAGAGGGAAGTAAGGAGAGACAGGTAGGGCAGTGATACCCACCTGTAATAAACCCAGAATTTGGTCAGAAGAAGCAAGATTTAAAGCTGACTGCCGCGAATTAGGGCCAGAGCACCATTGCTGTTGCAGAGATGCTGGCCAGTTCAGGTGTCCAGATGAAATACTACTTTGAACCTGGAGCAGAGCGGGACTTTGTGTAGGGGACCATTCGCAGCAAAGCTGGACAGGTGGCAACCCTGCTCACTTGGCGCCAGCAAGTGGAGCGGGCTCATGGATGATGGATGGCTTTACATTGTTCTGAACACAGCACAGAGTGGGGGCAGCAGGGGGATGACCCCTGGGGAGCTCAGAGAAGTCTCTGGGCTTTTCTTACACATTGTCTTCCCCTTAGTATCCAGCCAAGGTATTAACTCTGTGTTCCAGCCACATTTCCACCGAGAAATGTCACTATTGCTCCATATACTCTTGTCCATGGTCCTGGTATTTATATTTTTACACAGTTTAACCTGAAAGTGTGTGGAGTTTTGGTGAAAATGAGACAATTAAAATAGTTTGCAAAGCACAGTGAAGGTTTTTTCTTTTTAAAGGTGGAAAGAATGTGATGACATGCAATGTATTACTATGTTCCTCCCTTTCTTGAATGTCCATGGACATTTTCTGCTCAATCAGTGTTTTATTTTTTTGCGCCTCATTTTATAACTGATTCTTCCCCTTGACTTCCCAGTCTCAGGAGACAACAGTATTTCTCTTAAAAACCCAGAGGGCGAATGGGTCCTCTGTGTGTGTTGGTTTGCCAAGACAATTCTCATGAAAAGGACTAGGATTGCTAAACCATTTTTTAATATAAGGAGGTCTGTGTTTGGGCATTGAAATTAATTTCCCTTATCTCACCATACAAATAGCCACCCTGGCTTTTTTGATTTATTATCTAGGATGGTTCAGCAGCACTAAAAACAGAGGACGAGAAGACATCACCTTTACGTGGCATCATTAGTCACAGCATTAAAAGCATCACCCTGAGTGGGGTGCTTTGCACAAGCTCCTGCCATACCATGAGAACACCCTGTTTTTGTCCTGTGTGCCAGAGACATTGGGCCCGGTCATGAATTCCAGGCTTCATTTTTTAATTCTTAATAAGTCACCCCCACCCTAAAATCCTTCTTGTCTTTCCTCCCTAACATACTATAAAGGAGCTTTCTAGATTGCACGTATAATCCCTGACTAGAGACAAAGTACTGACTTGGAGAAAAAAAATATTATTTTTTATTTACTTTTTAGATTTTTAAAAAAATATTGGAATAAAGTTGATTATGCAGTGTTAGTTTCAGGTGTACAGCAAAGTGCAATTAAATTCTATGTATATCTTTTTATGCGTATATCATATCTTTCTCAGATTCTTTTCCCATATAGATTATTACAGAGTACTGAGTATAGTTCCTGCGCTGCACAGTAGGTCCTTGTTGATTATCTACTCTGTATATAGTAGTGTGTGTATGTAAATCCCAACGTCTTAATTTATCCCTCCCTCTCACCTTTTCCCTTTGGTGGCCATACATTTGTTTTCTAAGTCGGTTTCTGTTTTTCAAATAAGTTCATTTGTATCATTTTTTAGATTCCACATATAAGTGATATCATATGAGACTTGTCTTTCTATGGCTTCATTTGCTATGATAATCTCTGCGTTCATCTATGTTGCCGCAAATGACACTGTTTCATCATTTTTCATGGCTGAGCAATATTCCATTGTGTAAACGTACCACATCTTCTTTATCCATTCATTTGCTGGTGGACATTTAGGTTGCTTTCAAGTCTTGGCTGTTGTAAATAGTGCTCCAGTGGACATTGGAGTGAGTAAAAGAAGCTTATCTCAAAAGACTGTATGCTTTATGATTCCATTTATATGACGTTCCTAAAAAGGCAAAACTACAGTGATGGGGAATAGATGAGTGTGGCTAAGGGTTAGGGATGGTGGGAGGGTGTGAATATGAATGGAAGTACAAGGAAGTTTGGAGGGCAATGGAGCTATTCTCTATTCTGATCATGGTAGAGAGTGTATGAATGTATACCTGTGTTAAAATTCATGGTAGTGGACACCTCCCACACCCCAAGAGTCAATTTCACTATTTGGTAACTTAAAAAGAAAGAAACCTGCACCCCAGCTTCTGCACATGACCTGTAGGTTGCAGCGTCTGTCTCATTCCAGCCAGCTGCTTCTGGCATTCTCGCCCCTCCTGCCAGGTCCTGTGCACTCAGGTCGCTTGTGTTCTCTCTGCTTGGGACTCTCTCCCACCTCACCTGGGTTCTGGGATCCTTTGCTGCTCAGCTGTGGGGACCCAGCACCTGCTCTGGGTGAGTCGCCTCTGCACACCTGCCCCTGGCTCTTCTTAGGGGCTGCCCTACCCCGTCAGGGTGACTTCAGGAGAGTGATTTTATTGTTTACTCCCCAGCCCTCCTGGGAAGGTGACGAGTAAGGCAGTGAGGATGAGAAGGAAATCAGTGCCCTGCACTCACAGGCGAAGGTCAGCCTTTATTTTTGTTTTACTTGTGTCTTTTTTCCTGGCTGCGCTGGCCCCTGACCCCCTGGCTGAAATTCCTTACCTCCTTTTGCTCTTTCAGCAGGGGAATCCTCTTTTCTGGCTTTGCCCAAACTACTTGTTGAAAAGCAATAAATCGTGGTTTTAAAGACCTTGATAGTCTCTTTTTTTCCTTTGAACAAATGTAAAATTACGTGGAAAATCATGATGGCAGAGGGGTTTTCTCACTTTTTTCCTCAGAGATTAGATGGGTTTTATAGTGTACCATGAAAAGGCATTAGTAGTAAAATCCTTATTATGGATATATTTTTGCATATTAGGTTGGCCAAAAAGTTCATTCAGGGTTTTCCATAACATCTTACAGAAAACCCAGAGTAAACTTTTTGGCCAACCCAGTATTTCCTGAGCCCCATCTTCCAAATATTTCCCAATTCCCTTGGGGAAAGAACAGACTTTTGAGGGGGAAGAAAAGTAGCTTCTATTCTGGAATCCACAGCAGTAGTAATAATAACAACACACCAGTATTTCTATGGTGCTTACTGTAAGTGCCAGACACTGTCCTAAGAAGCAGTTTATATATTATTTCACTTACTCCTCATGGCAGCCCTAGAAGGTAGTAGTGCCTTAACTTCCCTTTCATATGTGTGAAAACCACAGCACAGCCCAGGCGGTTACATCAGGGTGGAGGAAGCTGGGATTTGAACCCAGGCTCCACCTTCCAGATGCCTGTGGAGCAGATGGAGGAAGGAAGACGGGAGACCTGGTTTTCCTCCTCAGGGCCCCAGGCTGACCTCTCTTTCCTTCTCTCCTGGAAGGTATCTCCACCCCTTTGCATGGTCTGTAAGATGCTCCAGAATGGTTTGGGATGTTCCTTTTCTTGTTCATCCAAAGATGATTCCATATTTGTCTCTTGATCAGTATTAACACAGGTCTTTGGAATAATTGGAAAAGCGAGCTAAAAATCAAAAAGACTCACGAACGCAGTTACCAAACTCACATCATATCTTGAATTGTGCTTTTACAGCTTTCAAAGTCCTCAACTCTGTGTTCTTCAAAGACGCCCCTCATCATTTCCCATTATCATCATCTCTTTTTACAGGAGCGGAAGGTGAGGCCCACGGAGGAGTGACTGGCTTGTCCTAGTTCACCACATTGACCCTTTTAGGACTGGAAAGCAAGCTCAGTTTTTCCCTTCTTTTCCCCTTCTCCCGTCCTCTTTTCCATTTAAGTTCTTATTCTTTGAATAAGAGAAACTGTTCCATTTTCTTAAGATACAGGCAATGTAATTTCATCTTTTTTTCTACATATAATGATTTTCTTTTGCTGTATAAACTCATTACCGTGAACGTAGCAGCTTAAGACATCCATTTATTGCTCTCAGTTTTGTAGGCCACAGGTCCAGACATATACCTGCTGGCTTCTGTGCTCAGAGCATTAGGAGGTTCAGTGTGTCCGAGGGGTTACCCAGACTGAGTTCTTGTCTGGAGGCTCTGGAGAATAATCTGCTTCTTAGCTCTGCCAGGTTTTTGGTAAAATTCAGTTCATTGGGGTTATAGGACTGAGATCCTCATTTCCTTGCTATCAGTCAGCCAGGGGCCACTCTTGACTTCTAAAGGCTACCCACAGTTCCATGTGATTGCCTCTGACAGCACTGGTACATCACATCTTTCTTGACTCTTAAATGTTGAACTTTTCTGTTTCTGATCCCTAAACCCTAATATAAACTGCAAAATATGAATGAAGTCCATATGATTCTTTCAGGTCTGCTCAAATTATCTCCCTCTCCTAAGGTCAGCTGATTTTGAACCATAATTACAGCTGCAAAACCCTTCAGATTAATACCTTGATAGTGTTTGCTTGAGTATCAAACAAAGGGTAGGGATGTGGAAGGTGTTCTGAGAATTCTGCCTATCGCTGATGCATTACAGTGTTAAAAAGAGGTAAAGACAGGAAGAAGGGCTAACTCTAATCTCTGTTTTTCAGTAGTAATTACATAAATTCCTTTTTGCCTTTTGCCAACCTGATGCATTTTGTATTTATTAGGCCATGTGATTAAAAGCATATTCATTGTCTGTGCAAGCTTTTTGTCTTAAAAAAATTGAAAAATAGATGAGGTGGGCATAATATTTTTGAACAACGCAATTAACTGTTACTATTGGTACGTTTTTAGCATTGTTTTGGCATTTTTTAGCATTGTTTCAACCTATTCTTTTTTTCTCAGCCTCTGTGGCCCAGCTCCTTGAACTTTCTCCCTCCACTCCTTGGCATCTCCTTGCAGGTTTTACCTTAAATATCACCTCCTCGTGGACAAATTTCCTGATGGCCTTACCTAGCAGGTGAAGAATGGCAAGTCCATGAAGTTTTTATTCAGGCTTCCTTTGTAATGACTCTCTAATTACTTCCGGATTTGTGGATTGCCAATATCTTATCTGTTTCTCATAGACTGTAAACCTTGCAAGGAGAGACTTCATAGGCCTGGTGTCCAGACTATGCTTGTTCAGAGGAAGCATCAAAAATGATGTGTAAATGAAAGGTTTTATAGAAAAGGTAACTGTAACATTTGTTGAGAAAAGTTGCTAGAGTAGTGAACCAAGTTAATCATGAGGTCACTGCTAAAGCATTTGTTGTTTGAAAAGTACCCAAATGACTGTCATAAAGATCTTGAAAGAGGGGAGATTCTGAGGAATGGTGGTGCCAAAGAGGAACAATTTCCATATTGTCCTTTGAAATAGGCAGCGCCACTGGACAGGAGGTGAGTGAGGTGTCTGCAGATCACAAACCACCTGATGTTTGCAGCACCGGTTCCTGCTAAGTTTTAATGCCTGAAGCCGGAGACCTCTTTCCTCCCGGCCTTCCTTTGAACAGCTCCTCTCTCTGATTTTCTCCTAAGCTTCATGTTCACCTCCAAGCAGTCCTCCACCCACTTGACCTGGGGCAAGTTAGCCTTCTTGAGCCCTATTTTCCTCCTCTGGAAAATGAGTACAATAATTCGCACCTTGAAAGGTCATTGGAAGGACAGAAGGGCAATGAATGCAAACATTTGACTCACACTGAGATTAATAAATGTTATTTCCATTATTAGACTCTGCATATCTGACATGGAATTGAAGTGCTCATCTTAACAACTGATTTTTTGGAAATTGTTATAAAAGAAAGGGTTATGGTAGATTGTAGGGTCATTAGAGAAATAGTCTTCTTACTTGATTTTTTATCATCATTTACTAACTAAAGACTACCTAGATTGAAATCAGTGTATTTTATGTACAGCCATCCTAAAAGCACAATTTATCTACCTTTTTCTTTTCCCCTCTTGATGATTCAGAAGTCACTCCAGAGCCTTTGTACTCCTGTGAGTCTTTATTTTGAACTCCAGTTAGCATTTTATTTTAGCCCTGTAGAAGTATTGGTCACTAGCAAGTTCTGAAAAGCAACTTGTGCCTATATGTTCACCTCTTCTCATTCCTTAATATATGATAAAAAAAAAAAAATCATTTGTTGCACCACACACAGACTGGCTTCCTCCGCCCAAGGCCTTCCCAGGTGCTCCTCTTTTTGGTGGCGAGGACTCTCCCACTCCAGCTTATTGCTGGGAAGCGATAGAACTAGAGCAGTAGTATCCTTGGAGCCTAGAAGTGCGGGTAGCGGGCCTTCAAAGAGCTCATTTGCCATAAAGTACCAGAAGTTGTTCAGAATCAAGCTCTTCTCACATTTCCGAGGAGACTATTTTAGGGAGCAACAAGAGCAGAATAGATCCATTTACATTTCTGCTTCTTCTACCACTGTAAAAGCACTTATTTGATGAATTCTCAGGGCCACTTAGACAGTCTCAGCAAATACAGTGATGAGAGCATAGAACCAGAGTCTGTTTTGTTTATTGCGGGGATGGTTTCTACACTCAAAGCTGCATTCCTATTTTTTCATTAATTTTGCCTGCCTTTTAATTCCCTGAGTGCGATTTAGAGGAGTCCATGCGTCGTTTTGTGGCAGTGGCGTTGGAAGTCTGTATTTCTGATTTAATTCCTGCAGTGTGAATTCAGAACAGAGGGCCGGGAGACTCCTGTGCCCCAAATTAGCTGGGAGAACTTGGACAGTTGGCTCAGCATCTCTATGTAGGCCCCAATTTCCTCTCCGGTAAAATGGGACTGTTCACTTCTTATCAGGGGGTATAATATAATAAAAGGAAATGCCCTGCAGATGTGGAAAAAAAATGTAAACACCATGCACCTTTCATTTTTATTTTTAATCTGAGATTAACATGCAAAATCAGGATGCTGCCATTTTCAAAGCTGTTAGCCTGCATTCATCATATTTCTAGGTGAAGTATCTGAAAGTGATTATAGGTAATAAATATCTTTTTTTAAAAAACTTATTGCAGAGGCAGTTTTTCCACTGTTAATGAGGGTAATTTGACTTGGTTGAAGGATTGCAGTTCTTAAGAATTAATGCAGTAATCCAATTCAAAGATTTAAGGAGATCTAAGATTTTTCACAGGTCGCGTGCTAGTGAATGTGCTGCTCTCACATAGCAGCTAATGGACTTGAACGCCGGTCTGTCATTTACTGTTCCCTCCCCAAGAGCAGCTATGCCCTTGGTGGTGAGTCTACTCTCCAGGCATTGCAGGTTATTTAGAAGTGTGGTGTATTTGTAACACTTTTGAGAGATAGTATCCTATTTCTCTCAGCCCCTAATTACTATAAAAACTGGGGTTATCTTTCTTAATTACACGTTTGAATCCTAATCTGCTAAGGTCTGAGGAATATCAGACTCAGAGGAGCTGCCTTCTCGCCTTTCTTTTTCAGAGAAAGGCCTTTTGTTTTGTTTTGTGTTTTTCAGTGTGTTCTTAAAAGCTAATTCCTGTATCTTTGTATTTGTATCTATAGGTTAATTCATGTGAAGACAAAGGTTACCATACATGGTATTCATAACTTTCCATTTTTGATAATGAGGTATTAAGAACAGCTAACAATATTTTGTAAAGCCTTATTTGTAAAGGATGGTAGAAATGCTCTTCTTTCCCAATTCCATTATGTTTCCTAAATTTGAAAAAAATCCCATTTTGAAGCAATTAGAAGTCTGTCCTCTTTCCATGTGAGTGTGCACTCAGGAACCTTTGTTCCTTAATTAGGAAAAGAACTAGAGCTTATTAATTGTGGTTCCAAGTGATGTCTGCTGATTGTTGGGGCACTGATCCACCACAAAGAAAGATCTAGTCTAGATCTGAGAGGCTACCAGCATTTCTGAGAACCAGTGAAAGATAAATAAGCAGCAGAAGGTCCTTGGATGGTCGACCTCACATCTTGGCCTGTCCTTAAGGGCCTGGCTAACTGCTCATCAGTTTTAAAGCCACAGAAATTTATGTACTCACAGAAGGGGGCAAAGGGAGAAGGTGCAACTTAGGTAGAAATATAGAAATATAGAACTTTGCCTCCATTTAAAACCTGTGATCTTTGAAAAAAAAAAGGAAAAAAGAAGTCAAGACTCTCTTTTTGATTTCTTGATACTTAGAGGACCTCATCCAGATGCCTGTAGATGTTATTGAAAGTGAATGAATTGCTGGCAAACATGATAGAAGACAGATATCCTGATGTTTTCCAGGCTGATTTTCATTGCTGGCATGAGCAGAGGAGGCATTGCAAGAGTTCTGAAAGCTAAAACTCCCAAACTGGATTGGCAAATCCTTAGGCCTTCATCTTTGTCATCAAAAGAGAGCCCTAATTTCCACGACAAGAACAGACACTTCCCCAGCCTCCAAGACAGTTAAAGCATCTGCATGTTCCCAGAAATATGAGTAGTACAAACGGTGGACGCATCTCCCTCGTCAAGATCTGGGTTCCAGACACAGGGAGGTGAGCAACTTGAGTGGAAACTCTCTGACCACGTCGATGCTGTTGTCCTGTGGGTTGGCTGGCCTGGCAAGGGAAGGCTGAGATGAAGGATGAGAAGAAGAAAGCCAAATGTCAGTTTGGAAACCATACAGTGGAAATTCGCACCTAATTTGAGGGACAGTTGCTTCTCTTCCAGAAGATTCTATCCAATCAGATGGCTACCATCCCTGCCAGAGGATAAACTGCCTTTACCCTTTCATGTTGATGGAGACATTATTAGCAAAAGGGAGCACTTCATAAAGGTGGCAGAGATCTGGCAAATAAAGGCATGATACCATTTCCCCTGCGCTGATGATGGTGTGGGTCAGAAACAGTGAATGAGGAAACAGATATTTCCCTGAAATGTTCTACCCTTTAGAGAGACATGGCCAGCTAGCAGACATGTCTCTCTATATTTTTACATAATAATAATAATACATATTTTTATATAATTTACATATATATTTCTCCATCAGTCATCTTTTTTACTTTGTATTTCTCAGAGAAAGAAAAATCGATTTTAAAATGTAAAAACCTGTTCTTCAATTGACGATGCAAAAATCTCATTGCAGTATTTATTCCAAACCTGCTCTCATAATGTTCAGTCAAGGAGAAAACAGCAAAAAACAGTTGTTGATGGACTTAGCACAGAACTGGATTAAATAAGCATTAGTCTACTGAAGCTGATTACAGGAATATGAAAATGCAGTATCTTAATGGTACATATTTTTATGTGGCAGCTCAGTTGCCTTTCATTTTGCAGCTAATATGTCTATTCTTATGAGTCATTTACTTCTTTAATTACCTTTTGCAGGCAAGGCACCATGGTATATTAATGTGAATGATTTTTACTGCCAGTTTATCATACAATGCCCCAGAAGTTGAAAGGCGTAATTGACTTGGAAGAACAGCTCATGAAGGAAACAATATTTAGTTGACAGTTTTCCTTGTACTCTCTGTTGACGTTTATGAGTTTACACTATGCTAAAGGAGTAATAAACACAATTTTCTTTCAATAACAGGAAAGGGTAGCTTCTCGAATACATTTGTGGAAAAACACATTTGTTCATTTCTTGAATAATATGGAAATAACACATTTCCAGTGATAAGACCTCTCAGATTGCCAATTGAATTAAACCTTTGAAGGTGCATTTATAACCTGTCTCGGAGCATTAGGAGATATTAGGGTTCATGTGATTGAATCGATTTAATGAATATTTAAATTATAGACAGATTTGGATAAATCATATTTAAATCTGGGTGTTAGAGGAAGACTAGTTGACCTCATCCTCCCAATTTCTGGAGGGAAGCAAAGTGGGAAGGGAGCTGGGGAACTGTCTGGAGGAAGATTTTCTTTCGCCCAAAGTGAGGGGAAGTCTGACAGTGCATTTTAGGGAAAAGAAAAGGGGGCCTGTCAGTACAACTCCTTATAAGGTCTGGGCTTTGAATGGTTAAACTCAAGACCTGGGTGGGTTGCTGCTGTTCTGGGGTCTGGAATGGTGCCTTGAGTTGATGGGGCCAGTGAGCAAGTAGTCTTGTTTTTAACCATCATTTCCAAAGTCCCCTGGGCCCTCCACTGGCTCGCTGGCTTTGGGTAGGCCCTGGTTTGGCACATCGGCTTCGAGGGAGTTAAACTTTTCACAGTTTTCTGGATTGTTTGCAGTTCAGTCCTGTGCAGCATAATGAAAGTTTTCTAGCCATCTGTTGTTAAGCTGGCGGAGAGCAAGGCCAGTATATCCAAACAAAGTTCTGGCCTGCTGTAAACGGAACCTGTCGGTTTAGCATAGCTTTCCTGACCCCTCCAGCGAACGGGGCAGCCCTCTGTACCAGGCACTCACTGCATGGAGCTTTCAAAAGGGAACTATTTTCGGGGTAGGGGGTGAGGGCCTGTTTACTTTTTCCCTCCATGTTCCTCTCACTGGCTTGGACTAGTTTATACTTAATCTTTAAATGGATAAATGGTTACTTGTGCCCCCTCCTTTTTTGGAGAAGGAAGAATTCGATCTTAATAGGAGATTGTACCTTTTAGAGCAAGGTGTGAGTGTCTACAATGTGTGTGTCAGGCACCAGCAATTTAAAAGGGTGTTCTACGTGTACACCCGTGGTGGATTCATGTTGATGTGTGGCAAAACCAATACAATATTGTAAAGTTTAAAAAAAAAAAAGGGTGAACAACCAAAAATAAAATAAAAAATAAAAGGGTGTGCTACCCAGTAGTTCTGTTTCGCCATTTTGTCTTGCAGGATTTGGGGACAAATAGTCCAGGCGGTATAAGCTCCTATATTTATTACTTAGCTTATATAACTAAGTATTTAATAACTTTAAAAGGACTCCCACCCTCCCCTTTCTTCCGCATTTTATATTTATTATTAGAAGTTTAATACACAGCATAACTTAGAGAATAGCCATTTGAATGTGCTCCTGGCTCTGTGGGTTGTTCCCTATCCTCTGTTCTTATTTACAAGGTATATTATGTATGTATGGTCTTTAATGGCCCAGCTTGACCTTAAAATCGTTCCGCTGTTTTGTGTTTTTCTGTAATATGTTTAATTCTTACTTCCTGTTTCACAGTTTGCTTGGCTCTGTATGAAGCATTCCTGCCCATTCAGATCCTTGATGTACATATATGTCTGTCTCAACACCTGTCTAAACCTACCCCTCACTTCTGTGGGTTTCCTCTTGTTAATGACACCTCATAGATGCTGTTGTATTTTTATCTTGGTCTTGCTGCAGTGTATTTCCTGTCCAGCATTGGTTACATTTGTGCTCTGTTAAGAGAGGGCTCTGGGGAGCCATTGTCAAACCTCTGTATCCATCTCAGTCGATTAAAATATCCAGGGAGAATGGCCACGGTCACCGAATGACTATGTCAGCCACTCCCCTGGCTGCCTCAGCCCCTCTGGATGAGAAGCAGACCACAGCCCCACATAGTAGTTACAAAGAAAAAAGGTACCGAAAGGAGGCACATTTGTCTAAAGCACCCACAGGAGGGGGTTTGGATTCAACTTTAACTGCCATCCAGGAATGTACATGGGTCAGGGATACCATAAATGGCTGTGGGGTGCAGAGGGAGAGCAGAAGAACCAAAGGGATAAAATAGGAGATACAAGGCTTCTCCTTTAAGGGACCAAGAGTTTTGCAAGAGCGAAAAATATTCAATTTAAAATTTAAATGAATGCACTTACTTGGAAATACCATATAGTCATAATCTGTTTGTAAGGTGACTGACATATAAAGTGCTTTTTTGTTTTAAGGTAAAAAAAAAAATGTATTCGGGGTAGAGTTTCGGGTGTAAATGTCAGGTGCAAAGTAACGTGTGTTCAAGAGTCAAGCAAATAACCTTGGCATTTAGGACACTGCCTTTTAGAACATGAAATTGTTTTTTGTTGTGTGTTCTTTTCTTTCTTTTTTCAAAGGAGGACTACATTCAGGGGTCACCTATTAGCTGTGTTTTTGCTGTCTTAAACTCAGCCCTTCTGTCTATTAAAATCAAACCACTGTGTAAACATTCCAGTGTTGTTCTTGGTCTCTACAATGGCCACGGGGATCAGGTTTCACCTGCCTGCACATCTTCAAGCAATTAGAGCAATTAGCGTGAAGCCATTTCACATTCAAGGATTCAAGGTCTACGGTGACATTCAAGTCCAGGAGAAGTCTGAAAGGGAGAGAAAGGAAGCGGCCCAGAGCATGGCTACTCTTCCATGGCCCTAAGCAGACAATTTCTCTTTTAAAAATGGTAACTCTTTAATGATAGTGTTATGAGGTTTTTAAAGGACAGATCAAAAGTTGTTTATATCAAAAAACCCCAACAGTCATTTAATTATACTAATGAAGGTCTTTATACATGGCAGATTTTTTAAAAAGACTTTTAATGGTCGTGAGAAATGAAGTGTTCCTGCTCCTTGCATCACCGTGGGGGTGACAGCATTCTTTGCAGAGGAAAGATGCATTTTATAATATATAAAGGGATTTACATTGCGCTGTACATGGTCAGCCTCCCAGTTTGGGGTAAAGGGAACCATTATAGCTATGTTGAATATTTAGTTGGCAGACTTTTGGTGAGTAAGTATTAAAAGCAACTTTTTTTTCATGCTTGGAGAAGACTAGTGGCAACTTTCATGTATGGAACTAGTACAGTTTAAAGACAAATGACCAACTTAGCACATCAGACAGCTGTGTAAGCGTGACCGAAGGTGCCTTTTAACAAAATCAGCTCAGAATCGGGGAGAGTTTTTGTTGTGTTTGTTTGTTTTGTTTGTTTTTCGAATGTGTAGCTTAGTTACCCAGGAATCTTGTTTGCATGAGGCAAACCCTTAACTGATTGCAGCTTTTTAAATTGGTTAGTAGATTTTTAAATCCACATTGCACTGTTGGGTTATTATGCAGAGATGAGAGGAGGGGCTAATTTTCAAAATCCATGGGTGCTGCAGAGAAGATCTGGCTCTGTACTCCCTGGAGGTGTTTGCAGTCAGGAGTAACCGCAGGCTAAATTATAATTTGGAATTCTGTTGCCCTTTAACCTGATGCTGCCTGTTCACATTCAGTGTTTGTTAACAAACAGCTCTAAGCACAAAATTGTTGGGAGAATTACTTTTTCATTATATGCACTGACTTTAATTAGAATAAGCGGCTTATTTTTAAAAGAAATAATTGTGTGCCTCTAAGAAAGTTCTTGCCATAATTCCTTTATGAAATTGCCTTAGTTGACTTCAAAGCGAGTAGGTGTTAAACAGTTCTCTATCCATCGCCCTGAACACATCTATCTGTGTGACGGAGTCTGGAGCATTCCTATTCATTCGGTAATGAGCCATTTTTAGGTAACCGGACTGCTTAGAGGTCTCTCACAGGGCTCAAAGCAGCAGAGCTCTTCTGTTGGGGGCTGGCTTTCCTGGCGCCCAGGCTATGTGCCTTTTGAAACTGCATTACAGATCAGATGCAGATGACGCTAAAACCATGCAGCATGCTGGACACTGAGCAAGGTGAAGGTCTATTTTCCTTGCCCCTTGGAAATGGATTGCTAGGAAGTCATTTGCAGCGTTTGTAACTAGATTGGCTGAGTTAAACAGGAACATTTGAATTGGACACTCCACCCCTTCTAAAAGTGGAGAGGCAGGCATCTAAGAGCTGCAGGGCTCAGAAGGGAGGTAAGGCAGTAAACCAGATTCCCCCCCCCCTTTTTTTTCCTCCTAGCCTTATCCTCTGTTTCTCTGATCTGCCTTTTGAACTGTTTTTGTGGCTGATCAGTTCCACCTAATATGCCTCTTGATTTCTGCTATTGTAATACTCAGGCGACATGCTGTTCTCTTGGTTTTTATAAGCTTTAGATGCTTCTGCCTGTCATATTCTGGCGGTTTATCTTCAGCGTCTGGATTTGCTTTCAGACTTGAATGTCTATCAAGCTGCCGTTGCTTTGAATGTGAGATCAAAAGAAGATGAATTCCAGTAAAAAATTTCCTTCTATGAAGAAAAGATTGGGGCCTATGTAAACATCCCACTGACAGTTCCCAGTGAGTTATTTTCGCCGAGTATTAGCACCTGGATGACAGACAGTCCAGCATTCCAAGCTCAGTAACGAATCAGTTGCTTCCATGGCAGAGCAACATTGCCACAACAGCAGTGCATTTTTAGAAGGGATCCTTTTTCTTCCTCTTCCCCCTCCCCCATGTCTTTCCCTTTTTTTTTTTTTTTTTTCTTTCTTTGAATATGGCTGTTCAACTCTTCATCCTATTTTTCAAGCTGACTTCTCTGCCTTCAGCGGTTTACTTTTCTTCACACTATCTGTCAAGTTACTCGGGTGACGGAAGACAGGACTTTGACAATTAGTTTGGGGAGGGTTCCAGAGTGTTCCTGTAGACAAACCGGGCATCTGGAGATAAACAGGTAGTTGGGTTGATTGCAGAGAAAGGGAAAGCAGCAAAAGCAAGCTCAAGGGCATGTCCCTGGAATGCAGGCGATGTGCTCTTTAAAAACACATGTGACAAAATCCTCTAAAGTGTGCAGAATCTGAATTTTCTTTCTTCCTTTTTTCTCCCCCCCCCCCCCTTTGAGGCATCCTGCCTATGTTAATGTCATCACGAAACTATCTCATGAGCAGGTTTTCCAAAACCCATGTCGCTGTGTGTTTGTCTGGGTGAATGAGCTGTGTCTGGCTAGGGCTTGGACTAGCCAGGGCGCAATTCTGATGCTCTGTCCATGCTTGCAGACCTGGAGTGATTTAGATAGAGTGTAGCCTGAATAGATTTCTTTAAGTGCTAAATGCAACTTTGAAAATTACCTGCAAGCTCCAACTGATCTTTCAGCTTTGAAAGTGAAGAATTACTTGAGGAATTCTTGCGGTTTCTTTGTCATTTAGTGAGAGCCGGGGCAGCTACTGTGGAGGCAAGCGTCCCTGAGGTTGCCTACAAAGGGCAATGTTCCAGTGTGTTTTCTCCTCGAGTGTACTTCAGCCGCACAGGACTTCCTGTTTATTCAAACATCTTTTTTACCACTCGGCAACCCCCGCTTCACAGAAACAGCCAGAACCATCGACAGCAAGAAGACGGAAATCCAGAGGCAGACAGTGCGAGCTCTTTCGGTCAAACTCTTCATTTTCTCTGTAAGTGTCCAGAGGAAAAGGAAAGGAAAAAAGAAAAAAAAAAAAAACCAACGGAACATTTTGCTGGGTGAAACTTTAAAAAGTAGGGATCCACTCCTGCGCGAACATTCTCTGAAGGGCAAAATTAGATGATCCAACTTGTTTACTGTTCTTTACCCCCCTCCCACCCCACCCCCCACCCCCATCAAAGCCGTTTTTCTTTCTAGAGCCTTGAGAGGACCGGTTCTTTCTAACTCCTTAGTGATTCAGTCTTGCTTTCAAATGCTTCTTCGGGTAGTCTCAGCTAAGCCAGCAGCCGCGGGTTGTCAGGACCGGTTTAGGGGCTTGAACGGAGATTAGAACCTTGCTCTGCTTATTTGTGATGGCGTTCTGTGTCGCCTTCTTTTCCTTCCTGTTATCACCAGGAGCCGGGGGTGGGGGTGTGGGGATGGTGCCTGGGCAATTCTGCGTCTGCCGGATTGTCCTCGATGCGTGCATCGTGACCCCGTCGTCGTCTGTGCATCGGTCTTGATAATATTTGTACCAATTTCATGCCAATAAAAGTCAGACTGCTGAAACAAGCACGGTCATTATCTCATTCATATTACTATTGTTTAAACGGAGTGAACTGCAAAAAGGAAAGAGAAAGCCCGCCTCACTTTCTGAGATGGTTGTTAACTTTGATGTGGGAAGGGTCTTTTCAGAATGCTCATTGTGGATAATTAGGATGGCAGGGAGAGCCCTCAGACCCGGGCTGCTGCTGCTTTCTGTGCCCAAGAGCCATGTGGTCGCTCCTGGGTCCTTTCTCTTGGAATGACTTTTTCAACACATGGTTTGTCTTTTTTTATTTCCAAAGGTTCCACCTTTTCCTGTCTGCTGTGGACATCCCTTGGGCTCCCCTCCCCTCTCCCCACACCCTTCCCCCAACCCTGACCCCCAACTTCAGTATAATTGGTAAGCCAGGTGCTAATTTTTTTTTTTTTTTTTTTACTATGTACTGGTCAGGGAATAGACAGGAAGTAGAAAATTAGCTCTTTTGATCTGAAGGGAATTGTTACTACTCTACACCTTGTTTGTTAGTCCCCAGACTAAATATACTTAAATTTTAACCTCTAAATCAACCATCTATTAGAACAGAAAAAGGAGTAGGCTCGGCCATTGTCCCCCCACCTCTCAAGGAAGAAACATTTCAGTATATAAAATAAGTAAGTGCATGTGTGTGTATATGTGTATGGCTCTTGCTAGGCTGACTTTTTCATGTTCAGAAGTTGTTCTACTTTGTGAGGAAAAAAAAATTACGTTTGAGACTGCCTTAAGGACAATTTGTATAACAGTAGGAGTAATTGCAGGGAAAATGGAAAGAGTGACTGGAGATATTTACTCAGATGTTAGTGTAGGTGTGGGGGCCGAAAACCCAGTGTGGGAACAGTGGGCTGCTTTTCTTGGTATCGCAGTCTATTTGATGACCATCAAATTTCCCAGCTCGCTGGTTTTGTTTTTTCTGGATGGCATGTTTGATTATTTATCAGAAGGGGAAGGGAGTAGCTGAAGCAAATAAACATGTGACCAAGTTCTGTTTTGTTTTCCACTCAGAAAGCCGTGCCCTTTAACAGACATACAGAAAAGAATAAATGCATTGTTTTATGATAAAAGGAAATTATATGTGTCATTTTCTTTTTTTTTAAAGGCAACCAAGTTAACCCTGCCTGCATGCCTTCTGAGAGTCTGCCCAGCTGTTACTGAGAATTAATCTATTGCGGTGGATGATTTTATGGCACAGGATTTCCCAGGATTAGTTTTCTGTAGTTTGGCTTTTCTAGATGCTTTCCTTAGTTATGCCTGCCTCAGTAGCTCTGTTTTTATGATGTGTGTGAGTGAGAGAGAGAGTGTGTGTTTGTGTGTATGTGTGTGTTTTAAATAACGATGCCATTGGGGTAAATCAGCAGTTCTTACAGTTTTGTTGAAGGCTATATTATGACTTTCCATTGAGACATAAACAGCTCAGTTAAAGGAAAATATACCAGAGTTTCTGTAACCAGTGAGCAGCAACATTTTATTAGTGGCCAACTTTTGCTTCTCTCTTAAAGCGTGTCAGGCAGGTGGTATCCTTCAAAGAGTCTGCTTATAGGTTTCGAAGATACCCTCAAAACATCTTTCCATCTTTACTGTGATGACCTGCAGGGCTGTTGGTTGTCTCAGATCAAGTCCTCTAGAGACCTTGGGAAGGTCTCGAGTCTACATGAAATGTAGATTTTTTTTAAACAAGCAAACCAAAAAAAAAAAAAGTTTTCTCTTTGTTTTCATCTTCTGGCAGGGCTTGCCTCAGTGCCTGGAGACGTTCTTTATATATAGGCACGCACTGACCTACATGTACATGCACAGACGGGCACGTTTTGTAATGACTGCAGCATGATTTTGTGCAGGGGCTGCCCCCTGTGTCCACACCCTGAACAAACGATGATCCGAGGCATAGTGCCTGGCCCGGTCATATCAAGCCCTTATAAACCACAGCTGAAAATCTGTTTTGTTGCCTATACTGTCCTGGAATGTGAATTGGAAATATGAACACAGAGGGATTCCCTCTCCATTGACTATATAAGGGAACAATGCAGTCAACCCTCAAACACAGTGTAGCTTCCATCAGGATCGCCCTGCATGTGTGTGTGCCTGGAGGTGGCTTCGTGCTGGAGAGGCCAACCGTGGAAGCGCGAACCTTTCCACTGCCTCTCTTCGGCACCTTGGGTGACTCTCCAAAAGGCTACTTGAGTTGGATCATCATACTTTGTATTTATACAGGGCCTTTTGTCTGTACAAATCAAAGTGCCTGACTAATGCTAACTCATTAATACTCGGAACACCCTTGGGACATAGGTAGGCTGTGAAGATGATCCCTCTTTTGAGGTGGGAAAACGTCCTCTTGTTAAAATAGTTTATAATTTCCGGGTGTGTCTGTATTTCATGGTCAGGCAAGACCTGAAAAGGGGATGATCTAGATGCCATGAGGAACATTTTTCCTGTGACATACTCAGCCCTGACCACAGGCAGTCTCATGAGAAAGTATTTTGCCATGAAGAAACTGGACTGGAAAATAAATCTAGTGCACAGTGTTGATGGAGATGGAAGGGAGGAACTGCTGGAGAGTAATCGTGCTGACTTTTAATCTCTTCAGCATCAAAGTTAGGAGTTTTTTAGTTTTTTTTAGGGGGGATACAGATTGGGCTAAAATTTGATTTTTGTTTTGTTTCGCTTTAACTCAACGTGATGTTGGCAATTTAACTTCCACAAAAATCAAGTTAGTTGGTTCTTTGCAGAAAAACAGACACTGCTCATTGGCTGTGCAAAGTGAGAAGTTACTCTGTGGTTGTGAACTTGGGGGCAAAAGATTTGAAACGTTCTGTTAACCCTCAGTGTTGCTGTGTGATTCTTGAATTCTCGTGTGTCTTGGGTTCCTTCCTATGGCTACTACTTAACAGAATGAAAACTAGTCACATGCCATCTGCAGTTTTAAGTCTACGTTCAGACCTTTTCTGGAAGGTTTCTAGAATAGGGTAGGGGCAGAATTTAGGTTGTTTGGTTCCCAGAACTGTTTGTTTGTTGGAAGCTGAACATAGAAATTAAGTTTGAAAAATCTGTATTCAAAGTATGTTTTTAATTTGAAAAAATGATTTTCAAAAGTGTGTAAATGATGGTTCCAGTTTTGCTTCAGAAAAGTAATTTACATAAGCATGCCCCCAAATGTTGGCAGGGTATCATATGTAGATGAGGCTATTATAGTTGACTTTTAATTTTCTGAATTAACCTTTGCATTTTTCGTATCTTCCAAGAGGAGTAATAATTTTTAAGTGCTTTTCTAAAATTGAAGTCTAGTTGATTTACAGTGTTGCATTGTTTCAGGTGTACATCACAGTGATTCAGTGCTGTACCAAATCTCTGTATATACACATATATATGTATATGTGTATGTATTCTTTTTTGGACTTCCCAGGTGGTGCAAATGGTAAAGAACCAACCTGCTAATGCAGGAGGCATAAGAGACGTGAGTTTGATCCCTGGGTCAGAAAGATTCCTTGGAGGAGGGCATGGCAACCCACTCCAGTATTCTTGCCTGGAGAATCCCATGGACAGAGCAGCATGGTGGGCTACAGTCCATGGGGTCACAAAGAGTCGGACACGACTGACGCCACTTAGCACGCCTGCACATGTACATCCTTTTTCAAGTTCTTTTCTACTATAGGTTATTACAAGATATTTAATATAGTTCCCTCTGCCCTATGGTAGATCCTTGTTTGTTTTCTTATTTATATATAAAACTGTGTATATGTTAATCCCAAACTCCTAATTTATCTGTCCCTCCCACTTTGCTAATCATAAGTTTGTTTTCTATGTCTTTGAGTCTATTTCTATTTTATAAGTAAATTCATTGGTATCACTTTATAAAATTCCACATATGAGTGATGTCGTATGATATTTATCTTTCTCCAACTTAAAAACTGAAGCACTTATTCGACATCAGATCCTAGGCTGTGCACGTTGCATATATTAATTATGACATAGGGACTGTTATTTCTTCTCATTTTAACAGTTGAAGAAACTGAGGCACAGAGAGATTAGGTAACTTGTCTAGGGTCACACAGGTTGCAAGCGGTGGAGCTGGGATTCAAATCAGGCAGAACCACTGATGGACACTTCACAACCATGTGCTGCTTCTGTAGAAGTCCATTAATGTTTTATAAAGTAAACCTGTCTTTCTTTGGAAGTGCTGTGCCTCTCCCAAGGTCAGTAATTCCCCCAAATTCCCAGGGAATCCCCATTTCTTCATGCCTGGAGACTCGAGTTCCACCTTATCCTGCAGTGACCAGAAGTTGGAAAGATCACTGTTATCCTATGAGCACAAGTCTGTGAGCACTATTGTCCATCTGATGAACACAGTTTTGTTTTAACCTCCCTTTTAAGAAAGTATTTCTAATTCCTTGACCAGGGTTATCAGATCTTCCAAAAAGGTCACTACAAAGTTCCTTTGAGCATTGCTTGGATTAACTCACTGTATTCTTCCAGAGATTTCTAAATTTTTCTGTAATGATCTGTCCTGTCTAGCATGTGAATGCAGCTCCCATGTGAATGCAGGAATTCTGAGTCTATGGATGTGTACATTAGTGGCCTTTTCGAGTTATGTCGTTCTTGAAGTATAAAGGCAGGTATTCTAAGCTAGACTGTGTGACCTTGGGCACACTCGATAAGCTTTCTGTCTACATAAAACAATTTATAGCCAAGCCAGATACCGAGATTCCTCTGGGCTCATTAGAGCATACTCTGGTTTTCTCAGTGTCTCTCTAAAGGGACTAAGCCAGTGGATTGAGATCACTAGGGAAGAGGAATCTCTGTTTCCCACAAAATATCCTTTCTCATTTATGGGGCAGTGTATTGTAGCACTGCTGCTGCTGCTGCTAAGTCGCTTCAGTCGTGTCCAACTCTTGCAACCCCATAGACGGCAGCCCACCAGGCTCTGCCGTCCCTGGGGTTCTCCAGGCAAGAACACTGGAGTGGGTTGCCATTTCCTTCTCCAACGCATGAAAGTGAAAGTGAAGTCGCTCAGTCGTGTCTGACCCTCAGCAACTCCATGGACTGCAGCCTACCAGCCTCCTCCATCCATGGGAGTTTCCAGGCAAGAGTACTGGAGTGGGGTGCCATCGCCTTCTCCGACTGTAGCACTAGTTTCCATTAAATAAGTAATTGTCATGTATAGGTGCTGTGCTAAGGGTTGTGTTTATCTCACATAATCTTTAGAATTTAACCTCTCTGCTCCTATGTTTCCATATATGTTAACTGGGTATAATACTGCTTTAAAGGACTGTGAAAATTAAATGAGATCATGTACCAGTACTGTTCAGTAGTTGTCAACCAAGGTACACTCACAAAATGGCAACTTATATAAGTATCTTCCCTATCCCCACCAGCCAGGAATCACAAGTTTTTAGGATACATTTAATTGGAAATGCAGATCAAAGCCACAGTAAGATGTCACTTAACACCCGTTAGAATGACTCTTATCAAGAAGACAAGAAATAACAAAGAGTTTGTGAGGATATGAAGAACAGTAAACTCTTCTGCACTGCTAGGGAGAATGTAAAGTGGTGCAACCACTATGGAAAACAGTGTGGAAGTTCCTGAAAAAATTAAAAATAGGGCTGTCATAAATCCAGCAGTTCCAGTTCTGGGTATGTACCCAAAGGAAATGAAATCATTACCTGGAAAAAATATCTACAGCCCCACGTTCATTGCAACATTATGTACAGTAGTCAAGATATGGAAAAAGAAAACCTAAATGTCCTTCGATAGATGAATGAATAAAGAAAATGTGATATACATACATACACCCACGCAGGGAATAATATTCACCCATAAAAAGGAAATCCTGTCATTTTTAGCAACATGGGTGGGTCTTTAGAACGTCCTGCTAAATAAAATAAGTCAGAGAAAGACAGATACTTATAATCGCACTTGTATGTGGAATTTAACATGATCAAACTCATAAAAACAAAGAACAGATAGGTGATTGCCAGAGTTTGAGGATTAGGGAAATGGGTGGTTTGTCAAAAGCTATAAAGATAAGTTTTGAGGATGTCATATACAGCATGGTGACTGAAGTTAATAATATTATATTGTGTATTTGGAAGTTGCTAACAGAGTAGATCCTAGAAATTCTCAATCACTTAACACCCCCACCACCACTTCGACAAGTAACAAGGAGCTATGGTAGAAAGTGAGAATCTACAATGGATTGTGAGCACAAGGGCCAGAAATCCTACTGGACTCGCCCTGCCTAGAAGGTGGAGAAAGGTGGGTTGAACTTAAACAAAGGGGGAGCAGACACAGGTGTCAGACTGCGTAAACTCGGCTGGACTTCAGTCAAACGGAAAAGAAATCTATCCTCTCTCAGCTCGGTGTCCCCTTTGTTTGCAGTACGAAAGCTCTTTCTGCAAAAGTCCAACCTTGGCTCAGCTGAACCATGGAACAAGGGACATGTCCCTGTTGGGGCTTGAAGAAAGGATCAAAGGCAGAGGATGATGGTGACAGCATCAGTGTCCCCAGAGATGGGTGAACCTGGGTCGATAATCGTGAGGGCGTTTTGGAGATCTTCCTGTCTGCCTGCTTGGGGATGGCCCTCCCAGCAGCAGAGACCCAGGATGCTAGCGGCACTCATAGGCACCGCTGCTCCCTGGGCTCCCAAGGGAAGGATTCCACTACCTGAAGGAATTGGATGCGATTTTAGGAAAAGGTAGAATGTATTATTTTTTTTAAAGACTTATTTTACTTTTCAAACAACTTTATCGAGTTAACTTTGACATAAAGAAATGGTATGTGCATTAAGGTGTACAGCTTGTTTTCATATAGCTGTACATTGCGAAAAGATCACCACACTGAAATTAAATACCTTGTCCATCACCTCTGTATAATTACCCTTTTGTGTATATAGTGAGAGGATTTAAGATGTACCCTCTTGGAAAACTCCAGGCACGTAGTACAGTATTACTGAGTATAGTCATGGTGCCGTAGGTTACATTCGCGGAGCTTATTCATCTCACACAGCTGAACCTTCTTGGCCTTTGACGAGTACCTTGCCGTCTTCCCTCCTTCCAGCCCCTGGCAACCACCGTCCTACTCTGCTTCTTTGAATTCAACCTTTTACAGTTCTATTTATAGATCAGATCTTGGAGTATTTGTCTGGGAAGGGTAGAGTTTAAATGGAGAAGATACTTGGATGCCAGGTAAATGCGGGCAGAGAACACAAGAGAATTACAGAAGTGACTGTGACTCCGAGAGTCCTAGGAACAGGAGGATCTGGTTGGGAAAAAAAAAAAAAAAACAAGTCTTCAGTGTGGGGAAAACAGGCAAATACGTCAGGATGTGCGATACTGTGGAAGGCTTTTTCTTTCATCCCAAGGCAGTGGGGTGCACATTCATCCGTGCCTTTTTGACTCCAGAGGACAGCGTGTCCGTATGCCAGGATTACCCTTGGCCATATTTGGTCTAATCATTGACCTTGGTAGAATGTGAGTATCAAGTTCTCAGAAGACAATGTTTGTTTGTTTTTGTATTTTTCTCCTAACCACTCACTAGACTCGTGACCTTGGGCAAGTCACCAAACCTCATCATCTTAGCTTTTCCATTTTACATCGATGATTATAAACGTTTCCCGTGCTTGCCTTCGAAATGCTTGGGAAGAAAAAAAAAAAAATTTTTTTTTTTAAGTGTAAAGCAACTAACTGGCATAGTGCCTGGCACATAGTAAGCAGTTCAGTACATCATTTTTATTTTAGTAATTTTAAACATGGGGAGTTATTAGTCTCCCCTTGCCCCCCTGTTTCTAGGTGTTCCTCATTTCTTTAATGGTGTGATCTTTGCTGTTTGAAATTACTGCTTTGAAAGTGTAAATTTTTAGAAAATGCTTGGACTTTTCTATCTAGGCTAACTTTGGCCAAGAGTGAGTAGTTCCAAACTTTTTTTTTTCCTAAGTATTCTTCTGGCTGTACCAGGTCTTAGTTGTGACACATGGGGTCTTTAGTTACAGCGTGTGGGATCTAGTTCTTCCACCAGGGATCACACTTAGGCCCTTGCACTTGCAGCACGGCATCTTAGCCACTGGACCACCAGGCAAATCCCAATTAGTTCCAAATTTTAGATTATTAGTCCTATTTTGGTCTTTCCCCTCTTCCCATTTCTGTTTTATTCTTTTGTCTTTTATCTTGACTGAACTTGGTTCTCCCTCTTGTTTCTTTGACCAAAATTCAATTAAGGAAAGAAAGGTAATTAGCGAAGGTGAATCATTCTAAGGGTTTAATTTCCTTTTAGGGCATCAGAAGTACGTGTGGTTTACGTCACAAGAAGAAAAGGGGATATAGCATCATTTGCTTGGGCCGAAAATAAGTCCAGTGTTACTAGTAAAATCATAGGAAATTCTCCTGTATTTGAGCATGATTCCAGCCTGGTTTTTCTGCAGCTTTTACAATTAGCAAGTCTCACTCTAAGGTATGAAAAGATAAGAATCCGGATTATTCGTAATGAGAGTCACCGGGCTGCACCCTCATAAAAAGCAATTGCAGAAAACAGCAGGTTATTACAGTGAGTTCATAGATCCCTTTGATTCATTTATTCTTGCATTTGACTCCCCCCCCCCACACACACACCCCCATTTCTACTTTGGAACCATGGAAAAGGACCAGGCCAGTGTATATACTCATTTTCGGATACAGTCTGGTCCTTCCTTAACAAGGGGAAATGGATTTGCTGCAGCATCCAGCCTAACATTTTAGACATTCTCTAATAAACTTGACTTCTGTTTGACTTCATTGCAATGCTCATGCTGCCTCCAGTCACAGCACCCCAGGCTGTGGTCTTGTCAACTCTCATAAGCTAGACAGGCTCAGGCTTGGGCAGTGCTTGAATGGAATCCTTCCAAACACAACTCAGGTGCCGGAGACTCGGTGGTGGTGATTCAGCGTCTGGCACTGACTCCAGCCAGGAGCAGCCAACCGGGGCCTCAGCAAGGTGGTTATAGGGCCCTGTGTTAATAGGTATATGGAGTAAGAGTATGATGGTGGGGCTTTTTCTCCCCTCTTATATAAGACTTCAAACAGACTTTCTGACTATTTGTGGTCATTAAACTTATTTCAGCTGCTTTTGCAAGAGGATCATAGATGTCCTTTTTCTTTTTGTCCTATGAAAATTCCTAACTTTGGCCTTCTTTGGCAGGAAACATCTTATACACACCTTAAAATAAAAAAGGTTATTCATAACCGCAAGTGAATATAGCGTTTGCTGACCCTTTTTCTGCTTCCTAAGTTGCCTTTGGGGGTGGGGCTTATAGCAGAATGCCTCCTTCTGTCTGCAGCCTTGTGGTATTTCTGTGTCTGTGTCTCTTGTAGTGGCTGCATGAGATGGTGTTTGAACCCTATAGCATGAATGCTGGTGAGTCATGGCATGGTACAAAAGCACAGCTGCAGAACTCTGTTCTCTTTCCCAGCTTTTCTGAGAAGTTTTTAAAAAAGGAAAAGGAAAAGACATTTGTCATCTTTTCTCCTCAGAAAATACACTCTAATAGAATGCCTGCATTTCCATACAAACACAGACACACTCCCAACCTACCTGTACTCATGTCTTTGCATTATTTGTTAGATTTTAAAGTAAAGCAAAGGATATATGACTATTAAATGTCATAACAGTGATCACCATCTTATGTATCACATAAAGAATATAAAATCAGGGAATTCCCTGGTGGTCCAGTGGCTAAGACTCTGTGCTCCCGATACAGGGGAGCTGGGTTTGATCCCTGGTCAGGGAACTAGATCCCAGGTGCCACAACTAAGACTCTATGCAGCCAAATAAGTAAAAATAAATATTTTTTTTTAAAGGATATAAAATCTTATCAGTAAGGATTTGGGGAAACTGGCCTTGGTAGTAGATCTAGAGGTTCGAGCTGGTGTAAGACAGTAAAGAAATTGCAGTGGCCCCAGTGGTGGAGGGGACGCTGCATGGTGGCTTCATCCTTCCCCACGCCCACAGGTGGGGCGACACTGCTCATGGCTCCGTCTTTGCAATTAGGACAGTGATGACGATAGGGAACTTTGACTTTTCCGTTTCCTGTCCCTTTTGGTCTTAACTTAAACATGTAGTTTTGGAGAGTTGTAGGAGTGGGATGGTCTCTGCTCCAGTTTTTTACCATGTCTGTCCAGCTATTGTCTCATAAACTCACTTGCAGAGGCTGTGAGCGTTTGGAGAAAAAGCCATGCCCTCTGTAAATATTCGCTGTTCTAGAACACCTTCATGGTATAGGATGCTTTATGGAGCTGTCAGAGCTCTGAGAGTGGATGATGCTACATAGAACTTTTCTCTTCCAGGTCATTGATCCAAATCCAGTACCCCAGATAGTGTAGGGCATTGCTTGTTGGCCCCACCTGCTTTTAGTGGGGTGGAGTCAAGTGATTCAACTACCAGGAACTAATGCACAGAGTCTACGTCTTTATTTGTACATCACAGATTAGACCAAATAGTGACTGGTGAAAAGGTTCTTGAATGATTTTTCACTGGTTGTTGTGACTTTCTGTGTATTAAAGTTCTAATTGAGTGTGTTTTTGATTGTTATTTACTTAAGTGTTGGTCGCTCAGTCGTGCCTGACTCTTTGCGACCCCATGGACTGCAGCCCACAGGCTTCTCTGTCCAGGAGATTTTCCAAGCAAGGATACTGGAGTGGATTGCCATTTCCTTCTCCAGGGGATCTTCCCAACCCAGGCATTGAACCCGGGTCCCCTGCACTGCAGGCAGATTCTTTACCGACTGAGCTACAAGGGAAGCCCCCATGTCACCAGTAGTATGACTTGAGAGTCTGCTGTGGAGCTATCTTTCTTTGTGTATCTAGTATTTATACAGTCATTAGAATCGAAATTTTCCTTGGACACCTCATATTTTCATATTCTTAATGGCTGGATTCCCTCTGTGAGATTCGCTCACTTTTCCATTTTCTTGTGATAACCAAGTTGCTCCATTTGTAAATTCTGTACATATTGTTGTCTCGACTTTTGTGACCCCGTGGACTGCAACATGCCAGGCTTCCCTGTTCTTCACTATCTCCGGTAGTTTGCTCAAATTCATGTCCATTGAGTCAGTGATGCTGTCTAACCATCTCGTCTTCTGCCATCCTTTTCTCCTCTGCCTTCATCATCAGGATCTTTTCCAGTGTGAGGACTCTGCATCAGACAGCCAAAGTATTGGAGTTTTAACTTCAGCATCAGTCCTTCCAATGAATATTCAGGGTTGGTTTCCTTTAGGATTGACTCGTTTGATCTCCGTGAAGTTCAAGGGATTCTCAAGGGTGTTCTTCAGCACCACAGTTTGAAAGCATCAATTCTTTGCCTTTCAGCCTTCTTTATGGTCCAACTCTCACATCCATACATGATTATTGGAAAACCTGTATCTGTGACTGTTCGGACCTTTGTGGGCAAAGTGATGTCTTTGCTTTTTAATATGCTGTCTAGGTTTGTCAAAACTTTCCTTCCAAGGAGCAAGCGTCTTTTAATTTCATGGCTACAGTCACCATGCACAGTGATTGGAGTCCAAGAAAATAAAATCTGTCACAGCTTTCACTTTCTCCCCTTCTAATAGCCATGAAGTGATGGGACTGGAGGCCATGATCTTAGTTTTCTGAATGGTGAGTTTTAAGCCAGCCTTTTCACTCTCCCATTTCACCTTCATCAAGAGGCTCTTTAGTTCTTCTTCACTTTCTGCCATTATAGTGGTCTCATCTTCATGTGTGAGGTTGTTGCTATTTCTCCTGGCAGTCTGGATTGCAACTTGTGATTCATCCAGCCTGGCATTTCACATAATGTGTTCTTCATATAAGTCAAATACACAGGTGACCATATACAGCCTTGTCATAGTCCTTTCCCAATTTTGAACCAGTCAGTTGTTCCATGTAAGGTTCTAACTATTGTTTCTTGACTATAAATAAATAAATAAATATGTGTGTGTGTGTGTGTGTATATATATATATATATATATTTGCATTTTTGTTGGAGAACTCACTGCCTTGGAATGTTGTTGGCTCTGTGCAAATGCTTCTAGTTCTGTCCGCCACTGTCATTTCTTTTCTTAAAGTAACCCACAGACCTGCTTTTCATCATGCACTGGATGCTTACCATGTCCAGAGCAAGGGGGTGATGGAGTTTCCCTGCACACTCGTTTCTGGGTAATACTGCTAAGCGATCTTCAGACTGGGTTCCATGATGAGTATTCCTGTTAATATGGTCATTAGTTGCTGGAGTTGAACCAAGATAGCAGATTAGGTGAAAAACCTCTCTAGAGGTCTTGAGTTGTCTATTGAAGTTGAAAAATAGAGGAGAGAACATGACTTCTTTCCTACTAAACTTCCCATACGACTTTTTATTGCTGGATTTTCTTCCTACCCAGTCTGCGCAATACCTGTTGATTAGCCTGTGGAATTGTCTGAGAAACAAGTTTGATCTTGAGGGGTGGGGAGAATCTAGGAAAAGAAACTAGAGGAAGGGTGGCTGACTCAGAGCAGCCTTTGAAGCTGGAAATGGGACAGCTTCTCAGGCATACAGGAAGTCACCAGCCCTCCACTGGCCAATAGGGCATGTGCTGTCTTTATGCTGAGTGCTGAGTGCCGAGAGCCTCGTACTAGAATGAGATCCACTCTGAACAGCTACAAATGACCTGTGGGAAGAAGAAACACGTGTTCAGCGTTTGCAAGTAGTTTGAAACGATTTCAGATAGAGGAGCACGTGGATATATTCTGTTTTCCTGTCCCAGTTCTTCCTCAGAAAATTAAAAAAAAATGTGTTTGAGCTTTTAAGAATAGCTAATTAGTAACATCCTTGCATCTTAGCTCAATTCTAAAATTATTCTGGCCAACTGATTGAAAGCTCTGTTTATATAAAATTGTGTCCCATAGAATCTTCTGAGAATCTCAGATTACAGATAGCAGCCAATGACAAGTTGGCAAACTTATCCTGTAAAGGGCCAGGCAGGAAATACTGTAGGCATTAAAAGTCTCTGTCACAAGTATGTAACTCTCTTTTGTGGCCTAAAAGCAGCCATAGGTAATACCGAAGCTGATGAATGTGACTGTGTTCCAATAAAACTTCATTTATGGACACTGAAACTTACATTCCATGTTATTTTCATGTCAAAAAAAATTTTTTTGTTGTTATTCTCTCAACTGTTTAAATAAGTAAAAACCATTTTTATCTCATGGGCTGAACAAAAACAGGTAATGGATTGGATTTGGTCCCCGGACTAAAATTTGCTGACCCATGACCTAAAATGCAGCCATGAAATTAAAAGACACTTACTCCTTGGAAGGAAAGTTATGGCCAACCTAGATAGCATATTCAAAAGCAGAGACATTACTTTGCCAACAACGGTCCGTCTAGTCAAGGCTATGGTTTTTCCTGTGGTCATGTATGGATGTGAGAGTTGGACTGTGAAGAAGGCTGAGCGCCGAAGAATTGATGCTTTTGAACTGTGGTGTTGGAGAAGACTCTTGAGAGTCCCTTGGTCTGCAAGGAGGTCCAACCAGTCCATTCTGAAGGCGATCAGCCCTGGGATTTCTTTGGAAGGACTGATGCTAAAGCTGAAACTCCAGTACTTTGGCCACCTCATGCGAAGAGTTGACTCATTGGAAAAGACTCTGATGATGGGAGGGATTGTGGGCAGGAGGAGAAGGAGACGACAGAGGATGAGATGGCTGGATGGCATCACGGACTCGATGGACATGAGTCTGAGTGAACTCCGGGAGTTGGTGATGGACAGGGAGGATTGCCGTGCTGCGATTCATGGGGTCGCAAACAGTCGGACACGACTGAGCGACTGAACTGAACTGACCTAAAATGCCACAGTGCTTCGTATTTTTTTAAGACTTCCATGTGTCAGTACTCATCTCAAGCCTCATGATCAAGTGTTATGTTAAAAAAAATTATTTTCTTCTACTGGCTTGCTTTTATGTATAGGCGCATCTTTACTCAAACCATATTTTAGGTAAACATATTGGTGTTTCTTAAAATATGGTAAACATGTTTTTTGAATGTTGGCTACCTTGATCAACATCCTAAACATAGTGTACCTCATAGGATGCCTCACCCCCAAATATAAGCACCTGCTATGAACTCGAGATGTAAATAGCTCAAAAGTGGCAAACATGCTTATGTAAAATGTAATTTGTAAATAACAGATGGCACTTATTTACTAGGAATGGGAGGCAGTGATGAGAATGAAGTCATCTGGAACCAAAAGAATGAAAAATGTATCAAAACTGTCCAGGTCCCCAGTTAGGGTGAAACTAACTAGCATGCTACCAAACTCCCAACCCAGCACCAGTCTGCCTGACTCTCTGTGCCCAGCGTAGGCTGTGGTCCCTGGCGTGCTTACCACAAGGTGATTCCAACAGACTGAGGCCTCGATGGCAGCCAAGGAAGAGAGGGAGGCAGGGTATTTCTTCTGCTCCTGTTAGCTCTCAGGGGGATTGATTTTAGCTTTTGAAGAGCGATAAATAGAATTGTGTGCAGCTGGGCTGTAAGTGGCTGGCTTTATCAGTTGCCTCCATGCTGACATCTTCAACCTGTATCTTTACTGTAACCCACAAGCCTGGCCGTCAAGTACAGCACCACGTTATCCAAGGCCAGGCAATTGTCACGTCTGTTCCAAAGGAAGTGTTGACTTAACCCAGCCCAGGAAACTGCCACCAAGAGAAAAAGGTCTCCAGACATTGTATGATTGGAGAAGGAAATGGCAACCCACTCCAGTATTCTTGCCTGGAGAATCCCAGGGACGGGACAGCCTGGTGGGTCGCACAGAGTCGGACACGACTGAAGCGACTTAGCAGCAGCAGCAGCAGCAACAGAGATTGTATGGGACCTTTTAAGTTACTTACACTAACAGTTGGTCTGCAACTTGAGTCACAGTTGATCCCAGTGTTTTACAAGTTCTTATTTATTCATATTCTCTCTCTCTCACACACACACAGTAGCTGTGTGTATTTTTATTTGGAAGCCAAAGAATCTACTTGTATCTTGAAACAATGTGTCTTAAGAGACCTTTCTTCAGTCACGATTGAGATGCTATTATAAAAATGTAAAAAAATCCATCCTCATTTCTTAGCTGTGTTGGGACACATCTCTGAGGTTCAGGCAATAGAACCTGAGATGAAAGACATGAATCTCCTTTTCATGATTTTGGTGCATGGAACAGGTAAAATTCACTATCACGTCAGCATGTGTGGGGAACAGATTGCATCCAGGTCTCCGATGCAGTTCCCAAATGGGATTCGACCTGTCATTCCCATTTTTTTCTGACAGTGGCTAAGACATAAGCATCTTAGACTCTACACACAGTAGATACTGGGGATCTGTATGATAATAATGAAAATGTCAAATACATAGTCTCATACACAAAGGATTTATTCTTCTTCTTTTTGGCGATTTAAAATCCAGATTACAGTGATTTAAATATCATGGCAATCTGAAAAGCAAATGCCCTTTAATGATTGATTTCATTGCACTTTATAAGTTCTAATAAATTAGGCTTTCACATTCCGGCTGAGACCTCAGTTGACTTTTTTGAAGGGTGTGGAGTACTAGTGCTTTGCCCCACCTTTGTTCTCATACTGATGAGGAGGCCAGGGAATTATTATGGGATAATTCATAACAGTTCATATCAAGATAAATAATTCCTTACAGTAGCGTTGTCTCTCCATCCCAATATTTGAAGTTGTTTTACCTGTTTGTGTTCATTTTGAGGATAAAACGGCTGTTTAGTTGCAGAGTCATGTCTGACTCTTTTGGGAACCCCCATGGACTGTGGCCCCTCAGTCTCCATGGGATCTTACAGGCAAGAATACTGCAGTGGATTGCCATTTCCTTCTCCAGGGGATCTTCCCAATGGTGCCAGCGGTAAGGAACCCACCTGCCAGTACAGGAGACATAAGAAACGCGAGTTCGTTCTGGGTTGGGAAGATCCCCTGGAGGAGGGCACAGCAACCCACTCCAGTATTGTTGCCAGGAGAATCCCATGGACAGAGGAGTCTGGTGGGCTGAAGCCCGTAGGGTCACAAAGTCAGACACGACTGCAGTGACTTAGCATGAATGCATGCATTACACTTTCTCATCATTTGTTCTCTCTTCAGTAGTTTGACTAAAATTTCTTTCATGTTCGTACAAGATCCTCAGTCTTTTCTGTTCCTGCGCTTCTATCTTTAATTCTCTTCTTTGCTGGGGCTTTTGTCTGAAATGCTGTGAAAAGGCTGGCGCTCTTTACGTGACTATGTAATTCGATATATCCCATGTTGGGTCTGAAAACTATGTTCTACACGTAAATGACTTTTCCCTTCTTCCCAGCAGGAAAGTTGCAAGGATTCCAGTAGCTAATTTTGAGATGTATAGAGCCAGCTCGGTAAACATTTGTTGAAAATTTAACTTTGAGTCCTATGCTTTCTCTTGAAGTGCATTTATGAGAACATGCTCATATCAGAATAGTTTCTTTGTGTGTATGAACTTTTTTTAAGGACACTTAATAGTACGCCTTTTGCTTAAATGAGAAGCTTATTGTATAGATTCCCTGAGAATTGAGTGTTTGAAAATCAAATTCCTGCTGTCCAAGTATTTGATGAAACATGGAAAATTATTTTAACAATTGTTTGTGGCTCTAGAGTTGCCATTACTCTGATTTTCTTGGCTTGATCCCTTTTGGTCTTAGATAGACCGTACCTTTCTCCTCTTCCCCACCATATCTTTCTCCACACCTTCTGTCTGCCTTTCCAACTAGTAGCCAGACCCTTCTTTGCTTACCAGTCTACTACCCTGGGAACTCTGACGGTAGCAATTAAAATATATAACACTTCCCTTTCATACATTAAAAAGCAGTAAAACCTTCATGTGAAATAACTAAGGGGACATATATAGTAGGAGGAGGGGTTCTTGCTCCTGCAGGCACCTTGCAGTGGGGACTATTTTTCTTATATGATATAAATGAAATCTTCACTCTGCCCACTTGTACACCTACGCATGTACTGAGCGTCTCCAAGGAGACAAGGAAACCCGGAGTCCAGTGATGGTGAATCCTCCTCAGAGACAGCAGGCTGGAGTCTCAGGCAACTCTCCCAGGCGTCTTGGCTTCCAGATGCCCCTCTCAGACAGCCTCTCTTCCCGAGGCTCTTGCAGGCAGTCTTTCTCGAACATGTCTCTCCCTTCCCAGACGCAGTAGCACATCCACTCCATCCGAAGGGCTGGTCGTGGTGAGTTCACTAGTCGGAAGGCTGCTGAAGGGACAGTAAGGGTGGGTGCAATAGGGAGCTGGGACAGGAGGGGTCCATCTTTCCCAGGATCTTTTCTTTGTCACCCGCTGATTTATCTGTGCTTCCATTTCATTGCCTCCCTTTGCACCTCTTAGACACAAAGGCACTGTACAGCCTTCCATAGCATCTCAAAAATATTTTTTGTGACCACACTGCAGTCATAAGCTCAGTGTAGTGAGATTGTCCTTTGAGGAGAAGTAGTCCTCTTGCTGATTAAACATTTTTAGTAATCTTTTCATGAGCGTATACCCCTGACCACTTGCATTGCCCTTCCCCTGAGTTGACTGCATGGGAACTCCCACGCCATCTTGCCTTCCCCCACTGCACCCCGTGTCTCTCTAACTTTTCTTGGGACTGTAAACACTGTTTTCTTATGTAAATGACGTCTGTTCCTCTTTGAAAAATATACTACCATCATAAGCCCATTTTTCACACTTTCTAAGATTATAGTGTCAGATCTTTTTGATACGTGGACCACATCTTTGTTTGAATCTTCCAGGCACAAATAATTGTCGTGTAGAAACGATTATTGATGTGATCCCCAGTGAATCTTGTCCTGTCTCTAAACTCCAATGATAAACTCGCATCATTTAACGGACCTTCTCGACATCTTGTCCGTGTGTGCCTTCTTGGTTCTCAGCTGAATTGATTCGGATAGCCTAACTTGCCATGTGATTTTCTAGCGAAAGGTCTGCAAACTTCTGGTTTCTGTTGCCAGCCCTAATGTCCTCTTTGGAAAGGTGGAGCTAGATGTTATTCCTAATAAATCCTTTGTCAGTGAATGACCTCACAAAGGTTTATTGGTGATGTATTTTTATTTTTTTATTTGAGCTTTTTTTTAATAGTATCTTTTTTTTTTTTAGTTTTTGGCTACACAGCATGTGGGATCTTAGTTTCTTGTGCAGGGATCCAGCCCACACCCCTTGCAGTGGAAGCATGGAGTCTTAATCACTGGATCACCAGAGAAGTCCCTTTATTTCAACTTGAGGAAAGATTGCTGTCATGTATTCTGCCCTTTGGAGGAATCTCCTTTTCTCCCCCTGGCATTAACTCCAATTGCTAGCACCTCCCCAGTTTCTACCTTTAAGTAAAAACTAGCCCATGGTATACACTTAAAAGACCCATTTGTTTTCAGCACAGTTTTGCTCACAAGTGTATAAGGTACCTTTTGAGCTGACTGAGAGGTCAGACTGACTAAGTTTGTTTCTTACATAGTCCATCAAGATCACTTCATTTTGATATTCCTTCACAAATATCTTTATCTGCAGGGTGGTCCACCACTTACTTAGCTTCTCCTTTTTATTTGGACTCAGATGAGGTGAAAGTGTTACTTTCAACTCGAGTTCCCAAGCTCCCTCAAGAAGAATTGGAGAAGGATGAAGGTACCTTTGAAAAGAGCCCATTAGTATCTGAAATTCCTGACTTGGCCCTGTTCCTTTGTGGCCTGTCTCTGCCCTCTTTCCTCCACATCCTAAGCATTAATACTCTACATTGCATGTCAGATTTATGGTATTCATCCAATGTCTGCGCAGATGGATTGCTATGCCCGAGGAATTGTGGATGAAATTGGCAACCTCCAAGAGAATGTATCCAAATTCTGGAAAGTTTTCCAACTTAGACTGATGGGAAGTTTGATTTGCTGTTTTATTTGCCCGGAAATAGAAAAGTCAAGATCTCATCCTCATATGTCCTTCCTGGAATCCTTTTTTGTGAAGGAGACCCTGAACCTGTGTAATAACATGAATGTTTTCCTTTTATTTTTCCTTCCAGGCGCTTCAAGTGGCAAGACAGCTTCTTCTCCAGCAGCAACAGCAGCAGCAAGTTAGTGGGTTAAAGTCTCCCAAGAGGAATGACAAACAGCCAGCCCTTCAGGTAAGTAACAAGTCTTTTTTTTTTTTTTTTTTTTTTTTTAAGTTGATGTTATACACTTTGGGATAGCTGGTAAACCATTCAGAAGTGGATTGTGCTGAGAATTGCAAATCATGTAAGGAAATCTTCTGCAAAGGAAAAGTGCATTTTCTTTTTGTTTGTTTAACAGTAGTACATGACACTTTGGGAAGAAAAATGTCTGTTCAACCAACAGTTTTGTTGTTGGGAGTAAGAAAATCTAATGAGACAATTTAATCGATGGCTGAGGAGTTGTTGGCATGGGTGGCTTGTTAGGCTGTGTGGCTTACCGATGGGGAAAAGTTACTCACATATGTCACTCATTCTCTCGTGATCTGTCTAGAATTGGGACACACACACACATTATTTCAGTGCAGTGGTTTTCAACCGGAGTGGTTTTACCCCTCAAAGGACAGTGGGCAGTGTCTAGAGACATTTTCGGCTATCACATCTTGGGGGGAATGGGTGCTGCTGGCATCTAGTAGGGAGAGGCTGAGAATACTGCTAAACCTCCTGCAATGTACAGGACAGCCCCCCACAAGAGAAAACTAGTCAGTCTAAAATGTTAATATTGTCAAGAACTTATTTGGCTTGAGGAAGATAGAGTATTTTCAATACACCTAATAACGAGTGTAATACATCCTCTATTCTTCAGTGGATGTTTCTCAGATATTTCTAAATTATTAATAAAAATCAGCAAGCAGTCTGTATGTAAAGACTAGCAGCTTCTCATTTCAGAAGCTTTAAGGGCAGGAGTTAGCAGAGTGGAAGGAGTGAGTTCACAAATAATCTACTTTCAATCTTTGACTTGAAGCAGAAAATGGTCATAGACATTTCAGAGAAACTAAACTCGGAGTATCTGTGCTCACATGCAGGACAGGGAAGGCACTTCTACTCAGAGCTAAGAGTGGGCAGCCCCCTAACTGGAAAGCAATATTGAGTTTCCCACACTGAACATTCTAGAAAAGAATTTATAAGTGGGAGCTGGTGGGTATAACTTGATGCTGATTAAGATGACCACAAGGTCAACCCAGAATCTAGCTTGGGTTGACTTTTTTCAGATCAGGGAGAACCAGTGTACCAGTCCCTAAATTATCCTACAAAGATCAGACTGACCTTGGACCACACGTTCTAGTTCTTGCACATCTGCCTGTAAATTGTCACTGTCGAGGGCAGATTCAGCATGGTGTAGAGGCACTTTTGTGGCACAGTTGAATCACAGTGTGCATTGATTCCTAACACTTCTAAAAGCAGTGGTTTGGAGAACCACCGCCAACCCATATGCCTTTTCATGAGTATGAATGCCGGGGACATTTTTAATGAGGTCCAGTGCCACTGAGGTCCCATGTCAGGTGCTATAAGCAGTGCTTTGTTGTGCCGATGTCTTAAGAACAGCTCTGGAGGATGAAATATGACTGTGTTGACCTTTCAGCTGTGAGCTTATTTGTCAGGATTCAAATAAGTTGAAAGGATCAAACTGAACAGTTTCCGTAGTCAGACTGGGAATTGTGTTTCAGAGGTCAGCAGTGGAGGCCACATTGCAGATTCCAGAACATAGCCAATTGTTGGTACATATTAAAGTACTGGGGCATCTCCTGCAGACAGAGACACAATTAAAATTCTAATTTATTAATGTATACAGGGAGCTAGCCCAGCCTGTCACTCAGTGATTCAAATGACTGTCCATTCTTTCTGCCTCCCCCTCAGAGCTCTCACAGCCTTAAAAATACTATGACTCTTCTGGAATTTATCAGACCTCGGATGCATTGGTAAAATAACGATATATTATTGTGGGGGGGGTACAAAATTTTACATGTAGTAGTGTTTTGGTTGGGGATCATTTTAAAAAGGACACACAGAATGGTCTAATGAACTGCTCTTCAGTGTTGAGTTGTATTTTTTTAGACCAGGCTTATTTTCTATTTACTTTTTTAATTATATAAGGCCTGTTTAGATAAGCAAAGGGCGAGGTGAATGAAGTTCCTTTAGGGCTAAGTATATGAAGTCAAGTTTCAGGGGATTTCCTTTGGAGGGCGTTTTCCCCTTCTTGCCTGTTACAAGGTTTTTAGCCACCAGAAGAGTATGACACAGGGAGCTTTGTTTTTCTTGGCGAAGGACAGTATCAAAACCAGCCTAACACATTCTGCTGAGCACTTCAGTCTGTAGGAAAAGCGCGGGGCAAGGGGGCCATGTTAGATGCTGAATTAGCTAAAGACGGTGTTTTGAGTCCTTTCCTGCCCCTTCAGTGGAAGAATTGACAAGCAAAGAATTCAGACCAATTTTAAGAGTTGATTCAGGGGGGAGCGGTTGGCCTGTGTGTGTGTGTGTACACACCTGTGCACAGTAGTCTGTGTCTCCTCAGCTGCCTGGTAGGGTCATGCAGATTCACGTAGTTTTATTCGATTGCCTGGCCTTCCACAAACAGGAAACATTTTTACTAACCAAGGCCACGTGGCATATTACCTTGCTGTAAAAATACGTATGTAGACTTGGTGATTCATGGAAGGAATAACCTTCACATTTAAATATGTCTTGCCGAGCCATGTCCTTGCTGGGGCATCTCAGCCGGAGTGGCTCTGACATGAAAGGGGAGTCCTGCAGCAGACCCTAACGGTGCCCCTCTCTGATCTCGTCACCCTTCCTACCTAGACCTATTTTAGTGAATTTCACATCTTCCGCACAGAGGAAGGCTTGACAGGGAAGAAGGATTTGATCTGCTGATAGCTTGAGGAAAAAAAAGAGAGAAACCCAAATCCCCAAATATACTGTGACTCATATTTTAAGCAAATCTCACACTTCCCTGCTTTAGGTTTGGCAGCGCTCTCCAGCTTCACAGGCTGATGATACAAACAAAAGAAAATGGAAAGTTAAGAGGAGGTTATAAGTGGTTACTCGACAGAGATCACAAAATGTAGTCAAACATCATTGATTTGGACTAATTTCAGCAAAATGAGAGTAAATAAGCGAGACATGACACTCTTTGCAGATACACGTCCTGAGCTAAATCTGAGCTGGTCGTGTTCTTGGGTGACATTGTAGTTTATCATGAAGGCATGAATCGGGTACAGATACTGCTTCTGAAGTTCTGGAAAAATATTCTACTTAGGAACCTAAATAGCTCCTTATTTGGTCTATTAATTTGCTTTGCAAATTTTTTTATGAATGGTATGAGTGAGAATTGGAAATTGTCCCCATCATAAATTCAGCCTCAGAAGGATTTGAATTAATTAAATGCAACTCAGCGAATGTTAGTGAAACAGCTACAACTTGTGGGACATCAGGCTGGTGATCAGAGATGCAGACCCGTCTAGGAGACAGACCCTGCCTGCAGGATGCTTTTGAGCTGTGAAAGAATTAACCAGGTTTTGCCGCAAGAAGAAAATTGTGTGTGAGTAAAAATAGAAGGCTTGCTTTTATAAATATTTATCTACTTCTGAAGATTGCTAAAACAAGTGCAATAAATGCTTAACAGTGCAGGTGTGCTCATAACCTCGAAAATGTGTAATTTTACTGGCTGAAGATTAATTTGTGAGTAGATGAGCAATTTCATTGATCACATTTTGGAACTTTGACCACCGTTTCTGGGTAGTAATTCATTTGGGCTCTTTAAGCATTTTAATTGTTGGCACGAGGACATAAACTGGACGGAAATCAAATGACACATTTTCTCCTAAGAAAGGAAAAGTACATGTGCATTCTGGCAGCATTCACATTGAGAAAGAAAGTAAACCTTGTGTGTTGCTTCCCGTGGAGAGCTGACCACAGTTTCAGGCCATGTATGAAGAACTTGAACTTGAAACTGGTCGTCCGATACTTTTCTCTCTTGCCCATCCCCTCCTTCCAAGTTTATCTCATATGCAGGCCCTTCATGCAGGGGGCTATTTCACTGGAAGGAGAGTTGGTGGAATCAACTGGAAGGTCAGCCTTTTCATCCCTTTGGAAGCTCAGGGTTATAATGAGGACTCTGGCTTTTAAGTGGAGGAGGTTAAAATGCAAGATTCAGCAGGTGTTTTTGTAGCATTTTTATTTGCATTTATATAAAACGTGCTTTAGGCAGCATTTTGCTTGGCATTAATGTCACATATAATCTTAGTACCTCGTATCATTTCCACGTTATTCACTGAGGAATAAATTGGTAAGAGGAAACCCTTAAAGGAAACTATGATTTTATGTGGTAGATAGTGAAATGGAGTGGTTTTGAAATACTGACCCTTAAAAAGTATCCCTATGCAGTGAATTAGTAAAGCATGTAATTCAGGAGAGGGAGGCAGATTTTTTTTTAAATGTCTGGAGTTTTCACTATCTAGAATTGGTATCCCTGGCAGGAGATTGACAGGAAGTGTTGAAATTTTGGGACCTTTTACGATTTTGTTGTTACCACATGACTTTGAAGAATCCTCAACCCCCCAAAAATATGTTGTGATAAGAAACAATAAAATAGAAAAGATGTTTTTAAAAAGTTATTGATTCTTTCATATTTTGTACACCTTTGAAAATATGATAGAAACAGGGCCCTTTTCTAGAAAAATGCACATGCACACAGAATTTTGCATCATTCCAAAGGTTTCATAAAGTTCACAAAGTCCATCTGTTTGCCAAGGTTCAGTTATCTTGAATATCAAAAATAGTGTTATCAAAAATAGTGTTTTGTCCTTGACACCAAACCTCATGTGAGTTGTGTTATAATGAGTTCCCTCATTTTTGCTGTTTCAACTTCGGCTGTATATAAGGTGACCCTCTGTCTGTCCAGAACTGCCTTAGTCTGTGCCTGTTGACTGAGTGGATTTGTTAATAACTCTGACTCTTAAAAGTATCCCAGTTTGTACACTGAATTATATGGTACTTGCTTACACGTATCTGAATGTTAAGATGCAAGTGTCATGCTAATATCTGAAGTGTAAGTGTGTCTGGGTCAACACATGCGTATGTTCCCATGTAAAAGATAATTAAGGTTTATGAACTAGCTCCACAGCTACTTTGTGGCGTAGGGAGTATCATGAAACCGTTCTATGGAGGAGAAAAAGTGGAACTTCAGAGAGGTTAAGTGATTTGCTATAGAGCACACAGACAATGACAATGCCAGGCTAAGAAGCCAGGTGTCTTAAGACTATAGGCAACCAGTATGTTACCTAGAAGTTAATTATTCCTTCTCCTTCAGTGTATATTTACTCAGCATCTACTGAGTGCTCTGTTTTCCATCAATAAACAAATTTATTATATTTTTCATATCGTAAGCAAAAATAAAACTGAACCAACAAAAACTAATTCCCACTGTAAATACGTAGATTTCAATTAAGAGACTAAGACTTGCATAATTATCCTAATTGTTGTTCTGTGGACGTGTATGCACGCACACACTTGTGTAGATATCACAGCAGTGAACAACAGCAGAGAAAAAAGTTATTTCTTATTCTCCAGGCTGAAGTGCCCTAAGAGCTTCCATGTGCTGGAACATGGAAATGGTATGTTATAATCATTGTTGGGGCGAGGAGGTGGGAAGGAACATAGGGGAAGAAAAACATACTTGACTGGTCAAAAATGTGTAAATTGCTGACAAAATGACACATGTAATTAAGAGTGCTCCTACCATTTTACCTTGTGGTTTACACCTCTAGTGTTGAAAAAGAGAGCGACTCCCACCTCGCTAATTACCATTATCACTGAAATGCTAGGGTTGGAGTCATTAGTTCCATGTGCATTTAATTAGAGGAAGGCTGAAATTGGATTTAACTTATTACTTTTTCATGGATCACTTTCTTGTCATCACTTCAAATTGGATTGCAGCCCCAGGTAACTAATTATGAGAGCCACAGGATCAAGAGTAAAAAAAAAGAAAAAAAAAAAGGTAATTAGGAATAACACTGTTGGACCCTTGCTGGTCGTCCACTTGTGCTTCGGGAAAAGGGAGGGAGGGGGGAAAAAAAAACCAGTCCGAGCTGTGTTTTGCAGTATTACAGATTAGGGAGTTAGAGGTATGGATGATTGCTGAGCATCATGGGAGTCTGTCACCACCCATAGTGGTTTCTGTGATATACAACTGAGTTGAAGATGTCAAGTCGACATGGTTCCACAGTCAGCTCCCTAATACCTAGATTAAACTTGTAAAAGCAACAGATTGCTTGTAGGTATGAGGCATCTCAACAACTGTGTCGTCTGCGGCCTTACATATATGATTACAACAAAGCTGTCAAGATGCCTCTGAGCCAAATACAGAATATTTTAAGTACAGGGAGTTAGAATTTAATGAACATATTAATGTTCCAGAAGCATCATTCATATCTGACAGGAAGACATATCAGTCAGCAAAGCAGTAAGGTTTAGGGTTTGTATATCGGGAATTTTTGTCAAAGTTTCCAGCCAACCATTTACTTAACTTTCTTGTTTGTTCCCCAATCCCCGCCCCCCGCCCCACCCCAATGTTGTGGATAGGCTTGCTGACGTTCTGTTTCTCCTTCCGCCCCCATCGAAAATACTTTAAAACAAATGATATTGTTTCCATGTGCAGAGCAGAATTCAGAACTGCAGGCAATCAATTTTATTGACATCGTCTGAAAAAAATGTTGATGACAGTTGGAGGATGTGAAAGGATTGGATTTTTAAAGTCACTGGTACTAACCGTGGCAAAAAAAAAAAAAAATGAAATGTAATCTTAATTTAAAAAAAAAAAAAAAAAAGGCCTGTGAGGTAAACTCTCCTAAGAAGGGCATCTTCGTTTGTAGACTGTGATGGGCTGGTGAGAAATCTTGATATCAAGCCTGATGGTTGCCATGATGCGGGGAAGAAGACTTCCCAGAGAAGTGAATCACCAAGCAAAGATGGCTCGAGTTTCCTTAAGTTGTTTAAAATTGGTTTTAATGTTCTGTTAATGTAAGCAAATAATCATGATTCAGTCTTGGGTGACTTTCAAGCCTGGGTAAGTGAGGCTGGCTCGTTATTTTCCAAGGAGCCCAGGGAAGTGTAGACCGTGATGTGCCCACCCAGCAGAGGCCAGACCATGAATATTCCCGAAGTGAGAAAATTCTCTTCCTGGAATTATGAGTCCTTTTCCTGTGTGAACCTTCTAAGCAAAATCTCGAGAACCAAAATAGTAATCATCAAGTCTAATGCAGAAAATTAAACCCTTTTTTTTTTTTTTTGGAACATCTTAAGTTGATTTAGAAATTTTGTACACAATATTCGTCTGTGGTTGAAAGGGGCCATACTGAGGTCAAGTGATGTAGTGTTTTCCATTTTTCCATATGAGCCTCACAGTGTGTGATAAAAGCAAACTCCTTTATTTTGTAAGTCTGCAGGAATTTCTGATGAAGTGCAGAGGTCACGTTCCCTGTCAATTTGAGTAGCCAGCATTTTTTAACTACTGTTTTTTCTTCCTTTTTTGTGTGTGTCTTTTCTTCCCTGCCCCCACCTCACCAGAAACCATGACACTTTTCTGACACATGAACAGTGAAGTCCTCCAATCTGAAACTCATTAGCACACAGCATTGGACCCTGTCCAGTGGTTAGAAAATTTCCTGAAGCCTAGAATAACAGCATTTGGTGCAAGCACCATGGACCAGAAGTGACAATGGGGGTAGTCGAGCTCCCCTGGCGCCCTGCCCAGTCAGGAAAGCCAGCTGACCATGCAACCCAGGGAGACAGAGGTCGTGCACAAGGGATGGGCCAGAAAAGTCTGGTCCTTAGAGAAATACGCTTCTGAAATCATAAGGCAATATCTTTTTTCCCCTATGATTATTTCAATTGAGTTGGAGGTATTTATCAGCACTTGCTGTAGGAACATAAAAGCAAGCAATTAGAGAAGTGGGATGAAAACCAGTTTCTACAGGATAATATTTTGTACTTCTCTAACTGTTGGGTATTACACAATCTTTGGGTTTCATTCATTCATTCATTTATTCAAACTTTGGTTCTTGAACCTCATTATCCAGATAACAGGACCTAGAGGAAAGTCTTGCCCTAACATTAGAAAAATTATGCAATTCACCGTGGTTCAGAGTAATTGAAGCCAGGTTTTCAAACAGGAAACTGAGTCCCAGAAATACAGCAGTAATAATATTTTTTTAAAAAACAAAACTTAGATTGTCTTTCCCAAGAGCCACCTACTAAACAATGACCGGATGAGGGTAGATTCTATGATTATTCCCATTTTACAGATGAACAAAGTAGGACAGAGAGAAATGAACTTGACAGTGGCAGAGCTGGGATACTAGTTCAAACAGCCTACCTCCAGATTCTGCTTCTATCCATGTCATTCTCCCTTCTCTCTCTGGAGGAAAGCCTCGGCCTCACAAGCAGAGACAGTGAATGGAATGAAATCAGAGTTGCTGATGCTTGTCGCTAACCACTAGACCACACCGTCTCCTAATTTGGACATATGTTTATGGGCATATTTGAAAAATAGTGCTTGTAATTGAAATATGCACTTTCTAAAGGGAAATGACGCTTGGGAAAGAGAAGAAAGACGGGTATTACTCAAAGCCTGCAGACAACTCTGCAAGTAATTGTCTAAAGGCAGCCGTTGAAATTGAGAAGCAGTTTGGAAAATGTACAGTTTGGGAAATTTGTGTACCGATGTAATTACGGTAGTTGTGAGTTGATGTCATGCCTAGTAACTGTTTTTGTATTGCTTGGGCCTTTGTTACTGAGCTGTGATATCATGAGCAAACTATTATAAACATAGCATGGATATAGCATGCTTGTGTAACAAAAGATCGGGAACTTTTATTAAGTTTGTTTTCCTTGTCATATTGTAAAAATTTATTATGTGTACTGTGTATATTAGAAACAGATTTGGGTAATTCTGTCTAAATGAAGTCATCCTGGCTATTTCCAGACTGTCTGTTTTTGGTTGTGAATAATTTTCATACATCAGATGGTTGTCATATTTAGTCGCTCTCAAAATTTTAAAGAGAACATATCCCATTTTGAACTTTGGGTGGACTTGAGCTGCCTTGCCATTGGAATTGTTTGAGTTAGAAATTATTGCCCAGTAAATTACAGAGGCTGAATACTCGTCATTTCTAAAGGGTCTAGGGCTGCTGACTTCTATTCATAACTTTTCCCCCTTCATCAAAAGAACAGATTTTTAACTACTTAAGTAGTAGAACTTAAAGCTGCCAGGACACAATGGGGCAAGGCCTGCCAGCCCTTGTCCTTTTATGTTACATCCCATTGAGGAAATTCGGTAAACATTCAAACAGACAGAGCCTAGCATTTATCGGTGTTCGTGGTAAAATGTGGATTTTTAAACTGGTAACTCAAAAACTGTGGATGACTCAATCCTTCCTAGCTGTTCTCCTCTAGCGCCTTCTTTTGCTACCAAGCTTTTAGAACCTGAATATTCTGTCTGCTGTTGCCAACTTTTTTTTTTTTTTCAGTCACTTTCTTTCCTAACCTCCCCCGTATCTGGCTTTTCTGCTCATTGTCTTGAATGTGGTTGTCACCAAACGCAGGGGCCGTGTTTCCATCCTTACCTCAGCTTGTCTGACTTAGTAACCTGTGGTCCCCTGGCTGACTCTTGTTCCTGGAAATTGCCTTCCAAACCTCTTTAGTTCAGCGCCCCCTGGTCCCCATCCCATCTTCTTTTTGTCTGCGCTTCTCTTCTGGAACCCAAGTTCATTCCTTTCCCGAAGGTCAGTTCCTTGGACGGTCTCCAGTAGTGCCTCTGTCTGTTTGCTTATTCTTGTACCTCTGGACACATGGCTCCACGCCTGTTTGTACCCCTCTCAGCTGCCTGTCCATGGCTCTCTCTTAGCTCACCCTCACAGCCATTTAAGTCACCTCTAATCCGACTGATCATTTTTGTTGCCAGGCCCTATTAGTCAGACTCATGCGTCATCGTCGCCCTAATAATTTCCCTCATCCCCACCGCGTTATCAGAGCTGCCATTTTCCCTTCCACTTGGCAGATTGTGTCCATTCCTTTCTCTGTTTCCCCTGCTGCTACTTCGTTCCAGAGTGCAGACCTTCAGGAAGGAGATGCTTATTAGCTCTTGGCAAAAAACAGTCATTTGTCCTACCCCACACCCTCAGAGCATCTTCTGGTCTTGGGGAGGCTATCTTAGCCTGCCTGCTGCTTCCAGCTTTTCCCGCAGTGCCGTGTTATTCTGCTTCTCAAGAGCTTTCAGTGATCCACTCCTAACTTTCAGACAGTCCACACGCCTCACCTTCTTCTGGTTTCTTAGTTTTCTAGCCTGGGATTAAATCAGATGACCTGAGGAGGAGGTTGGAGTCCTCTTACTGGAGCGGGTGGGGGGTCGGTTCAGAGCCATGGTTCCTTCTGTTAGGAGATGGTCATAAGCGCAGTCCATCTAATAGTGTTTCTAAGTCCTCCAAATCCAGGATTCCAAATAGGGCTTGTTCCAACCCCTGCCATTTAGGCAGAAGGCCCTAGTGATTAAATTGTGTTTAAGTCCAAGAGAATTATCTCTCTGCTTTCTTCAGAAGGAAATTAACAGCTATTTGATATGCCGTGTTTTCCCATATCTAAATTCTCTCTATGTCACCCCATGGTTCTTTGTCATTGATATCTGTGGCTGTGGCCTAGTGGGTTGCTTCCCATCTTCTCTCAATGAAGGATCCGCAGTCAGTTACTCCCTTGTCTGCACACGGAAGAGCTGCTCCATCAAACCTAATGAAGCTGTCTTTAATAAGACATCAGTGAAATTATATCTGGTTTGTTCTTTATTTGATAGTGTAATGGAACTATTATTTATTCTAGAAATAAAATTAAAAGTTCAAACCACATAGAACAGACAGAGCTCAGAGGTTTTGTTTCATGTAGATCTGAAGTGGCTCTGCCTAGAATGCTGTTTCAAAGATTCTTAAACCACATTGGCCTTTGTAGGATCACTGTGATTGATTAGCCATGTCTGCCATGGGCACTGGAGTTGGGAAGAGTGGTATGTGTTCCTTTTACCTGCCAAGGCTCGCTTATCGACATAGTCTGTGCTGATCACATAGCAGAGTAGAGAAAGACCTGGGATTGCTTGTTTCTGCAACATCTAATAGATGCTGGGGCAACTACTGAAATATTATCTAAAATTAAATATGCTCTTTGTGTTTTCCTCATATCCTTATCTGAGTTGGCACAAACTGTGTTCTTATCCTGAACCTCTACTTCTTTGTGGTCAAAAGTGAACTGTGATTTCTCTTGAAAGACACAGCATCTTGAACACTGGGTCATCATATCAGCTCAGCTGGGTGGTTGAGAGTTACAGAGATTTGTGTTTCAGAATATGGTGAGAGGAGGCACAGAATGATTAATAGTATGATCTCTGGTGTCAGGCTCCCAGGCTGAAGCCCTAGCACTACCCTACTGCTGTGTGGCCTTGGAAAAGTAGCTTAACCTCTCTGTATTTCCGTTTTCTCATCTAGAGAATGTGACTGATTACCTCACCTACCTGAAGGCAGTTGTGGAGATTAAATGATTAATGCATGAAAAGTGCTTGCACAGTGCTTGGGACATAGTAAATTCTCAGAAAAGTTAGCTCTTCTCATAATTATATAAACTCCTTTTATAGGGGAAATGAATACCTGTTAAACTTCAAATTATATTTGAATTCAGTTAAAATAGTCCCTTTTCAGATATACATTTTAGCAGTGCAACAGAGGCTATCCTTTGGCTGGTAGTCGGTTGTGGTTAACCAGACACGACGGGAAGACATCAGACTTCCCATCTGTAACATGGGGATGACCACATGCCTGACCTGTGGAGTTATGAAGATTAGTTGAGTTACTACATTATAAATGGCCTAACAGTACAGAAAGTGAAAGTGAAGTCATGTCCGACTCTTTGCGACCCAGTGGACTGTAGCCTACCAGGCTCCTCCATCCATGGGATTCTCTAGGCAAAAATACTGGAGTGGGTTGCCATTTTCTTCTCCAGGAAAACAATACAGAGTACACAACAAATACTCAAATATTAGCTATTCTCATCATCTCTGCTACTATTGTTATCGTTATTTCTTGAGGGAGCGTTGTTTTTCTAAGTGTATCCACTTTGGCATAAGTGAGAGTCACGCTGTTCTGAAAATCCTATCCTGGTCTCTCTTACCCTAGTTTTCCCAGAATTGTATGTGAATTCATGCTCTTTTGTCTTAACAGCCAAGGAGACAGTGCCTAGTCTTGTATCTTGAAGCTGTGGCATTCTGCACTCTGCCTGGCACAAAATAGGCAATTCATAGATATTTCTTCCCTCTGAGTTAGTGAATGGGTGAGTGATGAGTTAATAAATGAGTGAAACATCTAAGCCAAGAAGAAAGGAAAATTGATACTGCTTTAGTTGAGGAGGTTGCAGACTGGTCTCAAGTTCATAAACCTCCAGGAACATTTCAAGACCATAAACACAGCATTTAAAAGAAACCAATGTCAGTTATGCCTGAATCTTCCATTGGGTTGATGAAATGAATCTTGCCAAGTAAGGAGTGAGAATCACAAAACTCCTGCAGTGCCGTTTGACTGCCCTTAATGCTCTGTGCTCGCCTCTGTACACTTACTAATCTGTTTAAGGTATAATATTAATGGCATAGAACTTTAATTCCTAAATATAGAAAATTAAAGGAGACTAAAGGCGAAACACAAAAAATGTATTTGGTATCAAGATGAAGTTCAATGAAGCATAGCGAAGATGGAATCAATTATGTAGTAAACGTGGAGGGATGATGGAAAATACACCTAAATCTCTCATTTTGAAAGGAATTGGTTTACTTGATTATTCACAACAGTATCACACTCAGGAAAATCTAAGGCAAATGAAAGCAAAACAGAATTTAATTGAGCTATTATTTTGCAGACTTTGGCTGGGTTTCAGACAGTCTAATCAAATTGTGCTTTGCTCAAATAACTAATGTTAAATGCAGCCTACCAACAGATGTTTAAAAAGAGTCTAATTGGAAAATCTACATCCTGGATTTAGTCTGTCTCATTGGAAAAAAAATAGCTTCAAATTTATATTTTGGGGGGATGACACCTAAATGACAGGCATTTCTAGAAAATATAAAAGTTTTCTTCAAGGTTGCCTGGTACTTGGGTGGAATTATCTTGAATAGTCAAAGGTGGCATTCTGGAAATTGAAGTTCTTGGAAATTCTCCAGCTCTGTGCCATGCAGCGTTGTGCAGAGAAATCTCCTTTATCACATTACATCACCAGCGTCCTGTTACAGTCCCTGGATCGTGTCGGGCTCGTGTACTGTAATTTATAATGAACCCTTGCAAGTCATGCAAGGCACATACTGATTGATGACATTTAAAGGTGCTGTCAAGGTGGCTAGGTAATGAAGCTGACCTTCCTGCATTGTTGTCTCAGTTTCACGTTGGTATATAGAAGCTATTTCACCTGCCATATTTGCTTGGAACTTTTCATGAAATCTACAAAAAAAGAACTTGGCCTAATAGTTAACTCTTTTCTTCCTTTAGACCAGGGGTCAGCCATTTCTTCTATATAGGATCAGATGGTGAATGTTTTTGGTTCTTTGGTTCATTTTTTTCTCTGTGGCAATGTTTACTCTGCTCTTGTCATGCAAAGGCACCACGGTACGTGTAATTATCTACTAAAATAATCCCCTACATGTGAACAAGTTTGTTCCAAGTGCACGTTGTAAGTCCCATTTATTCATAAGTCCAACAAAGTTGGCCTATGTACTCAACTAACACAATAGGCTATATAGTACCGTGCAGCAATAGGCTTATGTTACTTTTCACACAAATATTATGTTGGTGCAAAAGTAATTACGGTTTCAGACTCTGAATTTTAAATCGTCAGTAACTAGGCTCAAACACATATTTATTAATCAAAATCAGAATAATTACAATCAATACAATTTTTCCAGTGAGAAATAAGTTTACTCCTGTAGCTTAAAAATCCATGCTTTGGGATGCAACAAACTCTTGGAAAGCATTTTCTCCATCCTGCTGGTTGTGGAAGCATTATCCCTGCAAAAAGTTGTCGAGATGCTTGAAGAAGTGGTAGTCAGCTGGCAAGAGGTCAGGTCATTATGGCCGATGATTATGGCAAAACTTTGTAGCCGAATTCATTCAACTTTTGAAGCACCAGTTGTGTGACATGCAGTCAGGCGTTGTTGTGGGAAAGAATTGGGCCCTGTCTGTTGAGCAATTCTGATTGCAGGTGTTGCAGTTTTCAGTTCATCTCTTAATTTGCTGAGCGTACTCCTCGGGTGTAATGGTTTTGCTAGGACTCAGAAAGCTGTAGTGAATCAGATCAGACCAGCAGCAGACCACCAAACAATGGCCATGACGTGGGTGTGTGTGTGTGTGTGTGTGCGTGTGCATGCGTGCGTGCATGCGTGCAAGTTTGGCTTTGGGAAATGCCTTGGAACCTCTTCTCTGTCCAACCACTGAGCTGGTTGTCACTGGATGTTGTAGAAAATTCACTTTGCATTGCACGTTACAATCTGATTGAGAAATGGTTCATTGTTGTTGCATAGAATAAAAGAAGACAGCACTTCAAAATGGTGATTTTTTTGGATTTGCAGTCAGCTCATGAGGCATCCACTTAGCGAGCTTTTTCACCTCCCCAGTTTTAGATGCCCAATGACTATAGAGTGGTTGACGCTGAGTTCTTGAGTAATTTCTGGTGTAGTTGTAAGACTATCAGCTTCCGTGATCCTCTCATTTGTTCATTGTCAACTTCCTGTGGCCAATCACTGCCATCTTCAAGGCTCTCATCTCCTTTGCAAAACTTCTTGAACCACCCCTGCACTGTATGTTCACTAGCAGTTCCTGGGCCAAATGCATTGCTGATGTTACAAGTTGTCTCCACTGCTTTGTGACCCATTTTGAACTTAAATAAGAAAATCGCTTCAATTTGCCTTTTGTCTAACATCATTTCCCTAGTCTAAAATATGTATAAAATAAACAGTAATAATTCATTAGAAAAAAAACATAAAGCAATAAATGCACATCAAAATGATGTATAACATAACATTTATTTAAGAATGTATTCCAATGTCAAATGGCAAAGTTCAACAGTGCAAAACTGAAATTATTTTTGCACCAACCTAATATATAAAAACCAGATAAGGCAATGGCAACCCACTCCAGTACTCTTGCCTGGAAAATCCCATGGATGGAGGAGCCTGGTAGGCTGCAGTCCGTGAGGCTGCTAAGCGTCGGACACAACTGAGCGACTTTACTTTCACTTTTCACTTTCATGCATTGGAGAAGGAAATGGCAACCCACTCCAGTGTTCTTGCCTGGAGAATCCCAGGGATGGAGGAGCCTGGTGGGCTGCCGTCTGTGGGGTCGTGTAGAGTCAGACACAACTGAAGTGACTTAGCAGCAGCAGCAGCAATATATAAAAACAAAAAAGTAAAACATTTTTAATCCTACCATACAGTACCTTGAAAAGTACAATAGTAACAGCTACATCACCGCTGCTTTTTCACTTGCTTCTGGACAGTTTGGGCCTTGAGATTAAGATACTGCGCTACTTGCTCTATACAGTACTGTCCAGCAAAGTGCACCAAGGCACGATCACTTGTAGAGGATGCACGCACATGACAATGGATGCCAGACACAGGTACTGACATGATTGGACATGCGAACTCACAGCCATATCTTTGAAAGTTCACAACTTGAGGGTTCATATGTAGGGGACTTACTGTGTATATAGATAAAGAACATGCACTATTCCAGCAAAAATTCACTTGTGAATTTTAGAGTTTAAATTTCATATAATTTTAAAATGTCACAAAATATTCTTTTGAATTTTTTTTCAACTATTAGAAACATAAAAACAGTTGTAGCTCAAGGCTTATTGCTACGTACAGACATAGGCAGCACCCAGACTTGGGCTGGAGTTTGCTGACTTTTGCTCTAATAAAAGATCAGGCATGATCTCGCAGGTTGTCCATTGACAAAGCTGTCTGAATGTGGGGGCTGCTGAAGACTGAAACCTGGTCACCATATTCTAAGCTTTGCACCTTGGTATGGAACTAGCGCCGCATTTTCTTGGAAGAAAGAGTGCCTTTTTCTTATTTGCACAGGGGTGATGCCCAGCACCCACATTTCCTTTCATCTTCTTGGTCTGACATCTGTCCATGCACTGTGGTAGGTATAATGGCTAAACTAGTACTAAATTTATTTATTTTTAATTGAAGAGTAAATGCTTTACAGAATTGTGTTGGTTTCTGCTGAACATCAACATGAATCAGTCATAGGTATACTTTTTGAGATTCAAGGAAATAGACTTGGCTGGCAGAGCCTTATTAAACCCATGTGATACAAAGTCATCTCTTGGTATTTTGAGAGTTGGTTTAGGAGCTCGCAACTAAAAAGCCTCTTGATGAAAGTGAAAGTGGAAAGTGAAAAAGTTGGCTTAAAACTCAACATTCAGAAAACGAAGATCATGGCATCCGATCCCATCACTTCATGGGAAATAGATGGGGAAACAGTGGAAGCAGTGTCAGACTTAATTTTTTGGGGCTCCAAAATCACTGCAGATGGTGATTGCAGCCATGAAATTAAAAGACGCTTACTCCTTGGAAGAAAAGTTATGACCAACCTAGACAGCATATTCAAAAGCAGAGACATTACTTTGCTGACTAAGGTCCGTGTAGTCAAGGCTATGGTTTTTCCTGTGGTCATGTATGGATGTGAGAGTTGGACTGTGAAGAAGGCTGAGCACCGAAGAATTGATGCTTTTGAACTGTGGTGTTGGAGAAGACTCTTGAGAGTCCCTTGGACTGCAAGGAGATCCAACCAGTCCATTCTGAAGGAGATTAGCCCTGGGATTTCTTTGGAAGGAATGATGCTAAAGCTGAAACTCCAGTACTTTGGCCACCTCATGCGAAGAGTTGACTCATTGGAAAAGACTCCGACACTGGGAGGGATTGGGGGCAGGACGACAGAGGATGAGATGGCTGGATGGCATCACTGACTTGATGGACGTGAGTCTGAGTGAAGTCCGGGAGTTGGTGATGGACAGGGAGGCCTGGTGTGCTGCGATTCACGGGGTCCCAAAGAGTCGGACACGACTGAACGACTGAACTGAACTGAAGGAGAAGGCAGTGGCACCCCACTCCAGTACTCTTGCCTGGGAAATCCCATGGATGGAGGAGCCTCATAGGCTACAGTCCATGGGGTCGCTAAGAGTCGGACACTACTGAGCAACTTCACTTTCACTTTTCACTTTCATGCATTGGAAAAGGAAATGGCAACCCACTCCAGTGTTCTTGCCTAGAGAATCCCAGGGACAGAGGAGCCTGGTGGGCTTCTGTCTATGGGGTCGCACAGAGTCAGACACGACTGAAGCAAGTTAGCAGCAGCAGCAGCAGCAAGGATATCAAACCGTCAGATGCTCAAGTTCAAAATGGTCAGCCCTCCATATCCTGGGATTCTGCATTCATGGATTCAACCAACCATGGATGGATATTTTGATCCACAGTTGGTTGAATCCCAAAGATGCAAAACTTGCAAATATGAGGGCCAACTGTACTTGTGTGAAATTGAGGAAAGCACCCTTTCAAGACTTCTTACTCCAATCTGGAGTATTTGCATAATGTATCTGAGTTTATTAGATTAAAGCCCTTTACTTCCATCTGCCAAAAAATATCGTATAGATACTTTATAGATAGTTAAAGAGATAGATGTAGGATGTTTCCAGATGTGAATGGCTCCTTTTTTAATCCAAAGCATAATGGCACTTCTTCCACCCAGTGCTGTCTTGCAGCACTCAGTCATAGGCTGATGCTGTTTTCCTCCACTGTTTGCATTTTTAGTCCAAACATGTCAATTTTGGCAAAGTGACTTACCTCTGTAAGTTTCCATTTCTTACCTACAGATTAGTCAGTGGTTCTCAAACCTGGAGGCACGTCAGAAATGTTTATCATCATCAAGATCTAGGTCTCAAAGCTTCTTAAAATATAGCTAGATTACTGATCTCTGTCTATGAATAAAAATCTTGGGATGGGGCCGAAGCATGGGTTTAGAAGACTTCACAAGTGCTTTTTTATGCATACCCATAGTTAAAGACCACTTGTCAAGGTGACAGCTAAGTTCCTTTCCAACTTGAAATCTCAGCATCTCTTTCATTCAGTTTCCCCTCATGTTTTTGTCTCCTAGCCTCCTCTTAGGGTAGTTGAGATAAACTCTCTGACTTGGTCTCACCATTGTGAGGGAGCAGTGGCCATCAGAAGATGTTAGGGAATCCCTGGGTTTTGCCGTTAGATAACTTGCACTATGTAAGAGGCAGAATGTACTGTGTAAGAATTAGGTAGGCCCCAGCCCATTAACCTTGGAGTCCTCTTAAGTCCAGGGAATGAGAACAAAGAAGGATAATACAGGTGGTGTCATATTGAGGGTCTATTGGGGCGGCGGGGGGCGGGGGGGCGGGTGTTAAATATGCAGCTGGTCTCCCTTTCTCCATATACTTGCGCATTTCTGCTTTGGAATGGACCTGTAAGCCACATTTTTTAAGATATGTGCCCATTTTGATGGTATTTCCAGGCCTTCCCAAGTTGGGAAATATACTATAAGTCTCACGAGATCACTAAACTCAATTTCCTAACAAAGTCGTTTGGATATCTTTCAGATAAGTGTTGAAATTGGCCCACATCTCAGTCACACCTGGTTTCTAGGAGTTGAGGGCATACCTCATTCAGGAACTTGAATGTTATTTAAAATGTAGAGCTGTGTTTCTCCAGAGCCTTTATTCTGTCAGTGCTTTATAAACAAATACCTACTCTGCTCATTTGCAAAATACAGGAAGGGGGGGGGGGCGGGGAAACATGGAACCAGAAAGATAAACTGGGTGTCTTATGCCTCCTCACCTGTATTACACTTGTCATGTCTGACTTGACTTTTTAATATAGACACCTCTTCATTCTGCAACTGTTTGAGAATTTGAAGACTGTTAATTGATGAAGGCAAAACAGTCTTAAAGCTGCATGGTCCATGAGGTCCTAAGGGCACTTGGGGACCATTTCTCTTCAACACCAGCTGTAGAAGGCCTGAATACTCACCATCTGTCAGCATGTAGCCAATCTGACTTTTTCCTTTCCATTTTTTTTTTAACATAATTTACCAATTGGAGTTGTACAAAAAAAGAGATTATATATATTCTTTGACTTATGAACAGCAGGTCAGAAATGTTAAAAAAAATAAATTTCAAGAGCACTAATTTTGAAAATGTACACAGATGAATTTGAAAATAAATATTTCACTGCCTACACAGCTCTGTTTAGAATACGAGCTCAGGAAATGTATTCCAGGAACCTTAACATTTTGCATGTCACAGTGTCAGTTCATGCACAATATATTAATGCTTAATTGAAGATAATGTAACGGCAGATCAAAGGCATAATTAACGGGCTTGCAAAAACTCTGATGTAGATCAGGATTTGACTAATAGAAGTCTCGACAAAACTGGTTTAGGAAAGGATAGTGAGAGCACCCGGGTCTTCATCTGGCTGCTCAGCTGATGGTGACAGCAGCTGGAGCTTCTCACAGGGTGAGTGGGTGAATGAGCACCACGGTCACTGTCACCGTTCACCAGTACCTCCATTGAAACTGCCACTTCCCTGCTTGGGCTCCTGCTTGGTCCCTGAAGCTGCTGGACAGCAGAGCTCTTGATTATCGACCTGTCAGAGTTCTTTTCCATCAGTGTCAGGATATCTCTGTATCTCTTAGACCTATAACTTGTATAGGAAGTACTTGAGCTGGGACCAGGTTTTAGAGCAGCAGTTGGCAAACATAGACCAGTGGGCCAAATCCCACAGCTTGTTTTTGTAGGACTCACAAGCTGTTTATGTTTTTAAATGGTTGGGAAAAAAATCAAAAGAAGAATAATATTTCATGAAACATTAAAATCCATGAAATTCAGATTTCAGTGTCCACAAGTAAGTCTTATCAGAATAGAACCATACTTATGCATTTTGCTGACTGGGACTTCTCATGGTAGACTTGTGTAGTTGTATATCTTCCAAGACCTTAAAATATTATTGTCTGGCCTCTGACAGAAAAAGTGTGTGGACTCTTGGGTGAAGAAGTTTGGGTTTGATCTTGAGGACATCTTGGGGAGGAGAAGTTTGGGTATCTGGCAACACACTAGTTTTATAAGGAAGGTAGATGAAAAACAAGAAAAAAGTATATTCCCCTCATGTTAGGAAAAAAAAAAGCAGTGCTTGGAGGGAAACAGTCATTGAATGCAAAGACCCCAGCATTTTCATGAGATTATTGGTCTTTATTATTACTGTCATCCTCAGTAAGATCTAAGTCTCATTTGGATCTTTAATAATGTAATTGTCGTCATTAAGATCTCGGGTTTACTAGAAGGATGGTGCTAATGAACTTGTTTGCAGGTCAGCAGTAGAAACACAGACACAGAGAACAAAATTGTGCACACAGTAGAGGAAAGAGAGGGTGGGACAAATTTGGAGAGTGGCATGGAAACACACATACTACCATATGTAAAATATACAGCCAGTAGGAATTTGCTATATGACACGGGGAGCTCAATGTGGGGCTCTGTGACAACCTAGAGGGGTGGGGTGGGGTGGGAGATAGAAAAGAGGTTCAAGAGGGAACAGACATACCTATGGCTGATTCATGTTAATCTATAGCAGAATCCAACACAATATTGTAAAGCAATTATGCTCCAATTAAAAATAGATGAATTAAAAAATCTCAGATTCATCTGATGTAACATTTATTGAAAATGCTATAGCAATTCTTATCTGACAGCAAGGCCCCTAGGAAATAAATGTGAGCATGACTAGAGGGTTGACTCATTCATTTACTTTAAATCTATCCACTTACAGGTATGTTCCTGTTTATTATTTACCTCTTGTGTGCTGGACCCTATCTTGTACTGGATTTCAGAACTGAGTAATTCTTAGTCCTTCTGCCAAATGGAAACTGGAGAGAGAATTATAATATGGTATAGTGAATATGCTAATGATGCAAAAAAGGGAACTCTGGGAACATAAAAGAATGGAGTACATGGAATATGACTAGTGCCAATGAAGAGCTTAATTTGTAATTTGTATTTCAGTTCAGTTCAGTCACTCAGTCATGTCTGACTATTTGCGACCCCATGGACTGCAGTACGCAAGGCCTCCCTGTCCATCACCAACTCCCGGAGTTCACGTAAACTCTTGTTCATTGAGTCGGTGATGCCATCCAACCATCTCATCGTCTGTCATCCCCTTCTCCTCCTGCCCCCAATCCCTCCAAGCATCAGGGTCTTTTCCAGTGAGTCAGCTCTAAGCATCAGGTGGCCAAAGGATTGGAGTTCCAGCTTTAGCATCAGTCCTTCCAATGAATATTCAGGACTGATTTCCTTTAGGATGGACTGGTTGGATCTCCTTGCAGTCCAAGGGACTCTCAAGAGTCTTCTCCAACACCAGAGTTCAAAAGCATCAATTCTTTGGCCCTCAGCTTTCTTTATGATCCAGCTCTCACATCCATACATGACTACTGGAAAAACCATATCTTTGACGAGACGGACCTTAGTCGGCAAAGTAATGTCTCTGCTTTTGAATATGCTATCTAGGTTGGTCATAGCTTTACTTCCAAGGAGCAAGCATCTTTTAATTTCATGGCTGCAGTCATCATCTGCAGTGATTTTGGAGCCCCCAAAATAAAGTCTATTACCATTTCAATTATTTTTCCATCTATTTGCCATGAAGTGATGGGGCCGGGCACCATGATCTTAGTTTTCTGAATGTTGAGTTTTAAGCCAACTTTTTCACTCTCCTCTATCACTTTCATCAAGAGGCTCTTTAGTTCTTCTTCACTTTATGCCATAAGGGTGGTGTCATCTGCATATCTGAGGTTATTGATATTTCTCCCAGCACTCTTGATTCCAGCTTGTGCTTCATCCAGCCTGGCATTTTGCATGATGTACTCTGCATAGAAGTTAAATAAGCAGGGTGACAATATACAGCCTTGACATACTCCTTTCCCGAATTAGAGCCAGTCTGTTGTTCCATGTCTTGCTTCTTGACCTGCATGCAGATTTCTCAGGAGGCAGGTCAGGTGGTCTGGTAGTCCCATCTCTTGAAGAATTTTCCATTGTTGTTGTGATCCACACAAAGACTTTGGCATAGTCACTAAAGCCGAAGTAGATGTTTTTCTGGAACTCTCTTGCTTTTTTGATGATCCAGCGGATGTTGGCAATCTGTTCTCTGGTTCCTGTGCCTTTTCTAAATCTAGCTTGAATATAGAACTTTGTAGTCCTGAAAGTTCATGGTTCATGTACCATTGAAGCCTGGCTTGGAGAATTTTGAGCATTACTTCACTTAGCGTGTGAAATGAGTGCAATGGTGTGGTCGTTTGAACATTTTTTGGCATTGCTTTCCTTGGGATTGGAATTGAAAACTGATTTTTTCCCAGTCCTGGGGCCACTGCTGAGTTTTCCAAATTTGCTGGCATATTGAGTGTAGCACTTTCACAGCATCATCTTTTAGGATTTAAAGTAGCTCAACTGGGATTCCATCACCTCCACTAGTTTTGTTTGTAATGATGCTTCCTAAGGGCCACTTGACTTCACATTCCAGGATGTCTGGCTCTGGGTGAGTGATCACACCATCATGGTTATCTGGGTCATGAAGACCTTTTTTGTATAGTTCTTCTGTGTATTCTTGCCGTCTCTTCTTAATATCTTCTGCTTCTGTTAGCTCCATATCATTTCTGTCCTTTATTGTGTCCTTCTTTGCATGAAATGTTCCCTTAGCATCTTTCATTTTCTTGAAGAGCTCTCTAGTCTTTCCCATTCTGTTGTTTTCCTCTATTTCTTTGCACTGATCACCGAGGAAGGCTTTCTTATCTTTCCTTGCTCTTCTTTGGAACTCTGCACTCAAACGGGTATATCTTTCCTTTTCTCCTTTGCCTTTCGCTTCTCTTCTTTTCATAGCTATTAGTAAGGTCTTCTCAGACAACGATTTTGCCTTTTTGCATTTCTTTTTCTTGGGGATGTTCTTGATCCCTGCCTCCTGTACAATGTCACAAACCTCTGTCCATAGTTCTTCAGGCACTATATCAGAGCTACTCCCTTGAATCTATTTGTCACTTCCACTGTATAATCGTAAGGGGTTTGATTTAGGTTATACCTGAATGGTCTAGTGGTTTTCCCTACTTTCTCCAATTCAAGTCTGAATTTGCCAATAAGGAATTCATGATCTGAGCCACAGTCAGCTCCCAGTCTTGTTTTTGCTGACTGTATAGAACTTATCTATCTTTGGCTGCAAAGAATATAATCAATCTGATTTCGGTGTTGACCATCTGGTGATGTCCATGTGTAGGGCCTTCTCTTGTGTTGTTGGAAGAGGGTGTTTGCTATGACCATTGTGTTCTCTTGGCAAAAGTCTGTTAGCCTTTGACCTGCTTCATTTTGTACTCTGAGGCCAGATTTGCCTTTTACTCCAGGTATCTCTTGACTTCCTACTTCCTAATTTGTATTTACTTATAATTAAGTAGCCATACGTGGGAGTGGCTACCATTTTGGACAATGCAAATAGAGAATATTTCCATCATCTTAGAAAATCCATTGGATAGTGCTGTTCTAGAATTTCTTTGGCTTTGAAAACATTTTGGTAATTATATCCTCCTGATGAAAGATCAGAAGGCGGTCTTTTTTAATGTGGCTTCTTCATACATCTCCTAAATGTGTGTCCCTAACTTCTGGTCACATACTATATCTTCTGTATCCTTCTTTTACTGAATGGCTATCAGGCAGGACAATGATGCCATAATTTCTGGAATCAGCTAATGTCTTTTCCTGGGGGTTGAAGTTTTCCCTTCTAATAAAAACTCCAAAGTCCTGGAAGTTTCACTGAAGGAAACCAAGCCAAACTCCCTCCCCCGCAGTGAACCACAAGTCTCTTTGAAAACTGATGATTATTTTTATTTGTGTAGACTTAAGATGGAAATAAGAACTTCAAAAGAGAATTTGAAAAATACCCTTCTCACCAAAAGAGCTTAAATCATTTCCTCTGAAAGTTTCCTTCTATCGAAGGCTTACTTTGGTCCCACAGCCTAGCCTCCTCCGTTCCTCAGTCTGAGGGGGAGGAACGTGACCTTCACTTTCCACTGATGTTGCTCTAAGGGTCCCACAAGGGTCTTGTTCTTGCCTCCTTTCTCAGGGGCAGAGACTGACACACCATGGTTTCCTATTGGCTTTGCCAAAAACCAAATCCTTGGACTTCATTTTTTGCTTCTAAAACCTGTTCATAGTTGTGCTTCTCACACCTGCCTCCAAGGCATGAAGTTTACAGGTCTGTGTTTTATCAACAGTGATATAATGAGTAGTGATATGTCCACCTAGATTAATAGCAGTAATAATATTAGAATTAAATTTATTGGTTGACTGTTTGGATTGGTTAGTGGAAACTTGGAATTACCCTTAATCTTTAGCTTCAGGTGTCAGTGAGAAAACAAAACTTAGTTGTTACGACTCTAGAGTCAGATATACCCAAATTCAAAAACCATGTACCTGCTATATGGCCTTGTCCAGATTAGCTTACTTCTTTAATTCTTCTATAAAGTAGAAATATCCAAGTGTTAGATTATTTTGGAGGATTAAGTTTAAAGAATGTTACGTGCAAAGAACTGACACACGGCACTCAGACTGTTACTTACCCTTGTAGCCAGTGCTCTTATCGTCTTGATTATGATGTTAGTCTTGAGTCATCACTTGTGAGACCCTCGACTGCCCTGCACGGAACGAATTGGAATTTTATGTAACACTAAGATTTTTTTCAACAGTGATCGATGGGCAGGGTGGCGATTGTGATTGAAAATACGCATGTCAGAGCAATTGCTTTTAGGATGGATACAGATGTATTATCGTCTCCAGATCTTTCATATACACCCAGTGGGTTAAAGATTTCTCCAGACAAGATTGTGCTGAGTGGAGGTTCACATCTGTCAGTCTCTGTACCGGGACCTGCTTCCCTTGTGACGGTACAGTTAGCTGCACCTGCTGATGAGAAAAGAGATGTGTGATGCGTATTCGCCTCCCTTCCCAACCCCTTCCTATTCCCCTCTCCACTCTAAGGAGGAAGTTGTCCAGATATATTCTCATTGAGTTTATAGCTTCATGTCTGCAAGCAGGACCAGAGAGTGCTCTGATTTCCTTGTAACTTTTCCTTTCCTTGGGTCTTGATGTGTTGGGAAGCAAAGCATGGGTTTTGAAGTTGTCTTCTGAGGAAGCCTTCTAGTCAGAGTTCACTTGCTTCCCTGGGGACTCACTCATTTGTCACTCTTCATTGCCCTGTCGCTTTTCCCCCCAAGGGCACTTCTCCACACCTGCAAGACACTTGTTCTTTCACTTCTGTTTTGCCACATTTATTAACTGCATTTATTTTCAAAAGGGACAAATATTTTCTAACAGCAAGTAGGACTACTCAGATACAAATAGGGTGGTCGTGTTTTAAAAAGCATGAAATTTAAAAAATAAAATAAAATAAAAAGCATGAAATTGTCCAAGAAAATGTGGAAGAAGCTTAGGAAATGGAAATTATAGAAAGTAGGAAATTTGAGGTTTCGATTAGAACAGGAGAAGAATGTGGGAAGCAAGAAATCAAGTAGAGACTGCAGACTGCAGGTCAGCAGGCTGGACGCTGTTTCATTTGTACAAAGTGTTGAACGTCTTGTAGAGTTAGTTGCAAAGGTAAAAATGCTGAAGTGGTTCCCATGAAAATTCCATTTTCCAAGGATAACTGGAAAATGATTTGACTCCAAGGATAACTCCTTATCCTTAAAAAAAAAAAAAAAAGGAAGCTGGAGCAGCATTTCTCCATGGCATTGGTTACCTGGAGCTCAGAAATACTGCTCCTCCCCACCTCACTGTGGACTTGAGCCTGCTACACAGTTCCCTTCAGTAACTATCCGTCTCCTGTAGCCCCTTCTTCCCAGGGGCCAGGCGCTCCTTTAACAGACCCACCCCAGAGTCGGGAGGGCTTTGATTGTCTGCCACTGGCCGCCTTGAGCTCAGGGATTTGGGAGTTCTGGATTCCTTATCCCTGAGCATCCTGACTGTAAATGTGACGTCTTCTCTAACTGCTACCCACGTAAAGCTGAAATATCACGTTCTTACCTGGGGCTCTGAAATAGCAATGATTCCCATGATGCCAGGGTGGGGCAGGGGGTATATTTCCCTCCAGGAGAAAAGCGTGGATCAGACAGGATGATACATTTTTTTCCCATATAAAGTTTGGCTACTGTGTAACTGCACAACTTAGTGTCTTCAAGCCACAGTAGTAACATTTATTGTTTCACACATTTTCTCTGGGTCATAAATACGAGAGTAGCTCATGGGGGTTCTGAATCATGGTCTCTCATGAGGTTGCAGGTAAAATTGTGAGGCTGGGGCTACCCTGGGCCTGAAGGATTTGCTTCCGAGACAGTTCACGTAGCAGGAAGCCATCTGTGCTCATGGTGCAGATGTCTCCAGAGTGCCACTTGAAAGTCTCATAGCATGGCAGCCAGCTTCCCCCAGGATGATCCAAGTCTTCTGTGACCTAGCTCTGGAAATCCTTTATTATTACCTTTGCCATATTTATCCATCACACCGGCTAGCCCTGGTCCAGTGTTGGAAAAGACTACAGAAAGCATGCATACTAGCGGATGAGAATTCGGGGCTGATCCTATGGAGAGTCATCGCCCAAGTGAGCCAGTGTAGCGCTTGTCATGCATCATATCCCTCAGCTGGATTGGACAGAATCAAAGGGTAAAGGCCAACTGTTGCCCTGTTGGTTCAAAGTCATCAGCCAAAGTGTCGTTCACTTCACTTAAGAGAGTTCCCTGTGACTAATAAGAAAAACTGACTCAAGAAGAGATGAATTGTACCATGATGTTCAAGGAATTAGACTTGTCACATTCTCCAAATTTCCTCCACTCTTTCCTCCTTGAACATTGAGAGGTTGTGTATTCTCAGAGTGGTGAGAGCTTGGAGATTATTGCATAGTGATTTTAAGGCAGAATCAGAAGTTCAGCATTTCCATCCAGTGGCCTCTCCAGCTTCAGTATCTTAGAGGTCTGATGTTATTAGAATGATTTTGTTAGTAGTTAGGTGGTCAGATGGAAGGTTAAGAGAAAGAAGTTCTTGCGGAGTCTTCTTGAATAGACTGTGAGAAGATTCTCTGTCCAACCTCTGACAAATCACTGGGTAACTGTATTTGGTTAGACAGTGTTTCATAAGGGTCAAGCAAAGCAGACAGGGTTCCTGAACTCATGGAGCTGACATTCTAGTGGGACATTAAACCTATATGCAAAATAATAATCACCAGATGTCAGATGATGATGAAGGCTGTTAAGAAAACAAACCTGATTAAGATCTAGACAGTGGTGATGAGATTCCCATGGTAGATTGACCGGCCAGGCAAGACCTCTTTGAGGAACTGATCTTTGAGTGGAGACCTCAGCTGAGTCTTGCGAGTGTCTAGAAGAAGAATATTTAAGATTGAGGGGGCAGCAGGTGGAAAATCCGCTCCCCACCCCCCGCCCCTGACCCTTAGACAGAAGCATGCTTGGCAAGGCTTCCACAGTTCACGGAGGCTCTATCCACTTCCGCACTAAGGTGGTCACCACTGTGCTGCTTCTGGTTGACCACTGGCTCTGTTCTCTGTAGTCTTGTAGTCCTGCCTTAGCCTTCTTCGCTAAATAAATACTTTTGCATGCTCAACAAGAATCACATGGGAAGCACAGTATGCTGTGGTGAGTTGATGTGTATTTCCCCTTTTTGTCCCCACCAAGATTTTTACAAAACTTATGTATGCAAACAGATATTTTTGTTTGTTTCACTTGAGTCGCTTTTGCATAATATAACAAGTCCATGATTTCACATGTACAGTAATTCATAGAAAGTGATAGTCATCTTGCTTAGACACCTTATTTCTCAAAACTTGCTTGCTAAATATAGCACCTTCTCAGCCCCATATAAGGTGGCATAAAAGAAAAGAAAAAATAAAGGTCAAAGTTTCCCCACCCACGAATTTGGTTATAAAAACAGCAAAGCAGGGTTTTTCTGAACTTGAATCAGTAAATTTTTAATTTAAATAGTATCCTGTTTTGACAAAGTGCTAAACCACAGAAGTCTCAGAAAGACACTCTTAAGCTTGTGTCAATACCTGCTGGCATCTCTCAACAGGAAGCTTGGGATGGCTTTTGTTGTCATTGTGTGAGCCACCAACAAGGAATGCGTGCCCTTATTTGTTGCATCCGGGAAATGGTCAGAAGTGCTCTGGTGTGGCTGGAGCCTGTTGACATTACTCTGTTGCATAACCCTTTGCCAGACAAAAACCTGTATTGTTTCTTGTGTTCAATTAATCACCATTCGACTCTGGCTTTGTGAAACATGCCTCCTGAGTGAGGTGGGATACAAGGTCACACAGACTCTCTTCCCTGACCCATGCAGCAGAGAACTAAGCCTGTGAACCTTTCCCACCTTGGTGTTGGGATCACATCGCCCATACAGTTGAGTTATAAGGGGCCTGCATGGCTCTTGAGCGGCTTGAACTCTCCCTAAGAAACCCAAGGAACTAGAAGAGCGCTTTGTTGGATTTCATTCCTGGCTCTCTTTCAGTTTCTTGCATGTTGAATAGTTAAGTTACATTTTACTGTAAAGGTGACTGCATTTTTCTTATGGGCCCTTCAGGGTAAACAGCCGTTCATTTCCATCTGTGAACACACATGTAGCTTGTGTTGGGGTAGGGTGCCCCGTGCTTCCAAAGCCATTATTTTTCTGTAATGTTTATGCTCCGTGGTTGTGCATATATCGATTCCATGCCCCAGTGCCGGGTGGAGAGGTAGCCTGTAATTCCAGCTGAATGTGTTACATTTGAAAGTAGACCGGAGTGGAAGCAAGGGGTGGATCAAGCAGATAGCTTTTCATCTTCCATCAGTTGGTTATCGGCTTTGTTCTGCTGCAGGAGTTGGCAGCCCAGGGTCACATTAGATATCGCTCAAGATTTAGAAGAGAGGCATTCTTGGAAAGTGTCTGGCAAGACAGAACTAAGGATTTCAATCCCTACCTCTCATTAGACTCGGGCTTTGTCAAATGTACCTCTCAGTGACTGATGGTGAAATTGGAGATGGCTTATCTGGTCTATGATTGCAGCTCTTATCTCTTGACCAGCTAGAGATGCGGAAGATTAGAAAATGCAACAGCGACTCCAGGTTCTCCAAAGATACAATTAGCATGACACTAAGAGTGTCCCTCTACATACTGTTTTCTCAGTAAATTGTGTAATAACAACATTGGTAGATTACATTGTCACATGAAGAATTAGAAGATTCCTTTCTAGGCAAGGCTCACATATCTCTTCAATATGGAATTAACCAGCCATCCTCTGTGGCTAAACTGTAACTGCTGGGCAGAGCCAGAGAGAGCTGAGACCGCTTTTTGCCCCCTTGCCCAGGGGCAGACAATGGGAAAGGCCAAATGCCAACGTGAGATATGATTTCAGGTTTAAGGTTACAAAGAATATAGTTATGAATAATTTCAAACTGATATTTTAATTCAAATTTTACAATTGTTGGCTGTGCAATCAAAATAATTAATCTGGATTTAGAGACACAGGTCTGAATCCTGACCTGCCACTGGGATCTTGAGCATGATCTTTAAGCTTTCACTTTTGATCATGGGTCAATTAAATGGCTATAGATGATGCTCATCTCACAAGCTTGAGGTAAGGACCATTTGAAAATTGGAACAGAAAGCATCCAGCCTGAGACACCTAGCATGTGACACACACTTAACAAAAGTTACCAATGATATCATCAGAACTTGATGAGCTTGTTTATGATGACTTTAAGACACCAGGCTGTTATTAATATTATTAGTAAAAACCTTAAATCCTAGAACCTCATTCATCTTTGGCTAGAATTTGATAATAATAGGAAAACAAATGAAATGTTGGATGCCGATATTAATAAGGTTAAGTGAAGAAGCTGGATTGAAGCAAAAAAATGTGGCTCTAAGTTGTTGATAAGCTGGACAGAAGGATCATTAAATGAAATAAACCACTAATGGAGAACAACTATTTTATGCCTGAAATCCATATATTCAAACTGATTAATTTTTTAAAAATCACTTTATAAGGAAGAATGGAAAGTCTTTTATTTAAAGGGAGCTTAATGTATTAAAAACCCATCATCTTAATATATGCCTGGTCTCAGAAGCTGATTGCAAACAATATAACTTACACAGTGGACATTGTGAAATGGGCCCCATAAAGACAGAATATATCTCCCAAAATACAATCCTCACTCCGTTTCCGTTGAGGATTGGTTCCAAGACCCTTTGGATACCAAAGTCCAAGGATATTCAAGTCGCTTATGTAAAATGGTGTAGTATTTGCATATAACCTACTCACATCCTCCTATATACTTTAAACCATCTCTAGATTACTTTAATACCTAATAGAATGTAAATGCTATGCAAATAGTTGTAAAATACCATGTAAATGCCATGTAAGTTGTTGCGTGCGTGTGGCAAATTCATGTTTTGCTTTTTTAGAACTTTCTAGAATTTTTTTTCCTTAATATTGTCTATTGATGGTTGGTTGAATCTGAAGATGAGGAACCTGTGGATAAGGAGGGCCATCTGTATGTGGATGATACTAAAGTAGTTGTTGACAGGCTTCCTAAATCATTTATTGCCAGACCGAAAAAAAAAGTATGGTTGTCCTAGTTTGACACAGTGGACCTAGAAAAAAAGAGAAACTTTAATGTTGAATTCAGGACTGAGGAGCCATTGCAGGGTTTGTGGGAAAGGACAGTGAAAGAGTTTTGAGTGAAAACCCACTGGACCAAGAAGTCTGAATTGTACTTTCATCATGAGACCTTGGTGGGGTGGGGGATGGGGATTTCTTTGTTTTTTTGTGTTTTTAATATGGTAAAATGTCTTGAAGAAATTCCCAGGGCTTGTGAATAGAAGACACTTTATTGAATTTTAAAGTGAAGTGGCAGGCCCACCTGATAGGAAACTTGTAAATTTGGCTGATCGAAAGAAAGATGCACATATGGTGAATTGAAACTTCGTGATTGATCCATGACTGGGACAGTGTGAGTGTACTTGGGGCTGACGTGGGGAATCCCTCCCAGAATGGCATCACATGGACCAAGATTTGCTGCTGCTATCATGTGCTTTATAATTTGGTGTTTCCCTCTTGCTGTGCTTTTCAAGGTTGATTGGAGATATTAACACAATTACTTCTTAATCTCTTTGAGGAGAGAAGTACCTGTATTAGTCATGTGCAAATGTCAAAACCCAACTTAGACTGGCTGGCAATGGGGGAAAAGTCTCTTGGACCACAGAACTTGAAAGTTCAAGGTTTAGCCTGGTCTCAGGCCCAGCTGGGACCAGGCACTCAAACAATTGTCACCAGGACTTGGTCTAGCTCCATTTTTTGTTCTGCTTTCTTTGTATGTTGGCGTCATGCTTTGTTAGATTCTCCTCTCCACTGAGACAAGATGGCTCATAGGAGCCCCAGACTGACATATTTACAGTTTAGCAGCCCCTGCAGAAAACTCGTATCTCTTGCCCAGTAATTCCAACAAGAGCCTCTGAATTGACCAAATGACTTGAGTCATCTGTGCGTGAACTGGTCACTATGGTCCGGGGTCGGGAGTATGCTGATTGACGACGCAGGTGAGTCCTGTTCTCACCTTCAGATTACCCTGGATAGACTGGCTCCGTTAAAACCACAAAGATCCAGAATTATGATGTCTAAGCTGTTGTACCGCAGCCGTCCTTTGCAAACATGGTGGAGTGGATGCTGCATAGATATTTTATCCCATGTCATCTTAAAGAGGGTGAAGCATACCATATTGTTAGTTTCAGCCAGTCAGCAAGTTTAATGGAAAAAATCACTTCCCTAAGAGTTGGGCAACTTGACACTTAATCCCAACCCTGTGACTAACTGCTTGTGAAGCTTGGGAGAGCCGTGTAAATAAATTTCCTAGGATTCAGTTTCTATCAGAAACCAAAAACCTAGAATATTTTATCAAGTCCCTTTGTTCTGGGGGGGACAAAAAGGCTATATTTCAAACTTAGAATTCATCAGTGTGATGTTTTCCATATTATACTCATCTCATAGGGTGGTATGTTCTAGAGTATCAGCATTGTCTGATAGAATTTTCTACAGTGATAGAAACATTCTATATCTTTGCTGTCCAATATGGTAATTTCTAATCACATTCTCTATTACAGACTTCACAAGAGGCTGACGTTACCAAGGAAGTTAATTTTTAATTTTATTTTATTGTAATTGATGTAAACAAACACCCACATGTGACCAGTATCTCCTCTTTTAGCTCAGCTCTAGATTAATGGTCAAGTAGAGTTGTGTGAATTTTACATGGTAACAGTGGAAGTTGTCTTGATTTTCTGTGCCTTTGGTTGGTAATGATTGTTTATTTTTCATTCATAATTTGTAGTTTAAAAAGTACTGGTCATTCCAATAAATACAGAAAGACCACTGTCCCCAGATCAGAGAAGAGTGTCATGCTGGAGGCTGATTTTTCCAGTTTCGGTGGTTCCTCATGCATCTCCCTGCCAGGTGGTATGAGGCAATGGAAAGAATGCTTAATTAGCAGTCAAAAGTTTTCGGTTCTGGTGTCGGTTCTGCCAGTAACCACTCAGATGCATGACCTTTGGCTAGTCATTTTTCCTTCCTGGGCATGAGTTTTCTCATCTGGAAAATGAGGGGGTGAGATTAAAATGATCTCTCAATCTGTTCCAGGTCAAAGTTTCTATGATTCTAAGTCTTTTTTTTCCTCCTTCTCGTGGCCGGGACATGGCTGAGAGTTTCTCTCTGGGTAGCTGCTGAGTGTGCTACGTCTGGTGACTGAAAGAACTAGGGAGATACTTTGGGCCACTGAATCTGAAAGAACCCTGAGGAAAGTCAAGGTCTGCTTCAGTCTTTAGTTTTGTAATCCAAGATAAATCTAGAAAGAAATAACAGGTAGTGTTAAGCAATGTATACTTGATTCAAAAGACAGGTTCGTCTGAAATGGGCTTCTGTTGCCACTTCCAGAGTTGAACATGGAGGTCAAGGCTTCAGACAGGGTGTTGTGAGATGGGTCAAAGTGAAGAATATTGAGTGAGGGATGAGGCGGGAGGATTGTTAGCCAAAAACTATAGCTACTACTGCTTGGTGGTAAGCGTAAAGGAGGAAATCAGAGATACGATGTTCTTTGGTACCCGGGAAGTTAGGGTTAAGAAAAGATGTTTGGAGTGACTTCATCTGTGGAAGGTTGGTTTTTGAAGGAGGAGATGAATCACAAATGAAGAGAAAGAGGAAGGAAAGAACATTGGCCAGATTTGCAGGAGCAGGTAGGAGGATGTGAAGTGTTCCAAAGGACAGTGTGGTAGGATGTGTCAAACCAGTGCAGAGGGAGAGAGGCATCAGCTGGGGCTGAATAGCAACACGATGCTTACTTGGTGATTTAATTTTGATGCTCGGTAATGACAAAGGCTAATGGTGTTGTTAGCGTGTGATAAGGTGGCAGGGTTCAAACATGTATTGATGTGATCATGCTGGTGAATTCCCACTGTAAATAAAAGCTCCTATACTCTGTCTCCATAGGATAGTTTTGACATGGTTGCGTCTTGTAGCTTTATTTTTATTTTTTAACTGACTATCTTTATGTATGGAAACAGTCATCTCCAGAGATTCATTTTCATTTCAAAAAACTTTTAAAGGTGTTAATTGCATTTTTCAAAACTCTTATGTAATTATTTAAAATTATTCCACCGGCACCATAAATCAGAACTTTTCCCATTATATTGCCGAGGTACATTTATGACCTGTTTAGACACTTTTGATTTATAGGTTTAGGAAACAAGAGTATAGAAAGCATTGCCAAGTTTTAATTTGGAAATTTCTGTAGCCACGTCTGTTTCTGCAGAAAAGAGAAAAAGAAAGCTGGTGGGAGAGGTGATCGGGAGGTGTGATCACCGCCACCCCCACCCCCAACAACACGTACCAGTGAAACATACGAAAAAGAGGCACAAGACCCAGTGTGGGGTGTCTTGCTCTGAAATGAGCAATTAGGATGTCTTTCACGAGTTGTTTAATGCTTCGAAGTTTTATTTTTAAATGCTGGTTTTTAGGTAACAGGGTACTTAAATCTGAGTGATTTACTTAACTCTGTAGAACTCAGTTTCCCCATCTGTTAAACGTAGATTAATCATAGCATCTCTTCAATGGATTGTGGCATAAATCAAATGTTTGTTGATTTATGCATTGAAAACCATTTGGCTGTGAAGCACCTACCAAGATGCAGACACCCTGTTAGGTACCACATGAAGGTGACAGGAGGGGGCGATGCTGACACTGTGTCTGCTATGGTGCTCAGTCTGGAACGTGCTGATACCACAGATAAATGTGCATGACCCCGACTGTGAAACTGATCTTGGTAATTGTCAAATTCAACAGCAGCACCTCCAGTTTAGATGTTGTGAAATAATGGAATGCACGCATTTAGAAAACTGACCACCCTACATCTGAGATGAGGCAATTCTCTATGAATTTAGAGATGACAAAAATTGAGTGTGTGGAAGACAGTTAAGGCAGAGTTAATATTCTGAGCAGAAGAATTGCAGTTTTCTAAAGTCTCGGCAGGCTGAAATTTTGGGTCAAAATGAAAAAGATCTTTCATGGGAATAACACAGCCCATTCCCCTGCCCAAGTGTAGAGCAGAGAGCTCTCACTGATCAGTGGCTAATGTCATAGTCAGTCAAGGGATGACTGTAAAACCAGTAGGACCCAAGTGTGCTCTGGGCTGGGTCGGGGAGGGGGTGCCGAGGACCCTTGGCTGCATTCAGAGCACAGTGAAGAATTAATTTAAGGCTCTGTCCTCCTTGAAGGACAGGTGACACTTGGCCTGCTGTGCTCATTTCTGGATGCTGCACTTGAAGGCGGCCAGCGCAGACCAGAGCAGAAGGCCTAGTACGTGTGTGCGTGTGTGCTTAATTGTGTCCGACCCCAGGGACTGTAGCCTGCCAGCCTCCTCTGTCCATGGAATCCTGCAGACAAGAATACTGGAGTGCATTGCCGTTCCCTTCTCCAGGGGATCTCCCCCACCCAGGGACCCGACATCCTCTCTTGGGTCCCCTGCTTTGGTAGGCAGGTTCCTTACCACTAGCACCACCTGGGAAGCACTTTAAGGGGAAGGACAGAACTAAGACAGTGTGGGGCCCTGGTAGGATGGGGCAAAGTCATGATGGTGCAGGGTTAAATCGAATCATCCCTAGGGATGAGCTTGGACCTAAGTGCGCAATTTCCAGAATCCAGGCCACCAAAGAAAAATAAGGTCTTGCCAGCACTGGGTCTTCTGCTTCTGAAGAGAAAGGTTCAGTTGCCACTATTGGTGACTGCTCCATGGCCCCAGTGACGTGTAAGCTGAGGCCTTTCTCTCAGCTTTTTCCTGCATCAGGCAAGAACCTCCAGAAGCAGAGCCAAATGAAGGGAAGCCTTGAGCAACGAACATCCTTTTCAGGGTGTCTGGTGTTGGCAGCAGCTCAGGAAATTGCTTTTCCCGCCCTTCCAGCCTTATCTTCATTCAGGATTCTTTTCATTTGACGAAATTAGCAAGACAAATGGAAGATGGATGATTTTTTAAAAAAATATGAATCAGTGTCTACCTTCAGTTGTATTGTTGTAGGTACAGTTGTATTGAACTTAGTGACTTGAATTTATTCAGCTATAAAATGTAAAGCAGTTTGTGTAATCCTTGAATCATAGTTTCTCTTCAGTTTGTCTTTTCTAAACTTTCAAACATTCTGATTGATCAGTTGTTCTATATAAACCCTTTTATTTTTATTTTTTTGTATGTGAGGTCACTCCATCACAAAACTGAAGTGCTTTTCAGATGGGACATATGGGCGAAATTGGGAAAAAGAAGAAGAGCCCTTTGATATCAAAGAAAGGGAGATGTAGCAGGAATTATAATTGTGCCAGCCTTGCTAAGGACCTCCCAGTTCCTCAGTGTTACCAGTTCTTGGTTTCTCCCATGTGGATATGTGTATACACTCTTCCCAGTGGTATATATATTCTTCCTACTTGCCCGCCCAACCACCAAGTCACACCATTATCCTTAAATTTGCAGCATAATCCTTATCTTATTTGAAAGGCCCCCTTATTCCCTAAAGCCAGGGAGGGAGCCCCCTTTCTCTGCCCCCCCCCCACATGTGTGTGTCTCTCTCTTTTTTTCCATTGTGCAAATGATGGCTGATGCCACGCCACGTGCTCTGAGAGCACTAAGGGAATTCTGTACCTTGCCTTGGGTAGTATAGATGTTGGAAGCTTTGAAAAGAAGCTTGAAATTAGCTCATTAGGTCAAAGAGCATCTGTTTGGGTGTAAGCCAAGTCCTCTCTGGGGCTGTGGTGGCCAGGGTTCTACCAAATGCTTTCCTTCCCAGAGACAAGAGTAGCAAAATATTATCCAAACCTAGGCAGAGGGTTCCATTAATTGTGCCTCATGTTGGCCAGCCTGTATGTTCTCAGCACTTAGGGCAGATCCCTCCTTTGATATTCCCAGTGGATCCTTAAGAATTCATTTAAGAAATCACCAGACTCCTTCACATACCCAAGCAATGACCTGGATGGCGGTTCTGGCCTACTGGGCAACCTGAAGCTAAAAGAGGGGCTGCCTCATGACCTTGAATTTAAAAACAAAACAAGATGACCAAATGTCTTCTCCCACTGTTGAGGTTCACTGGATGAAACAGCTACTGCTTAGTTAAATTTTGGAGTTAGGATCGAAACTACCTCCATCACAGAAAAATAAGAAATCAACAAGAGTGAAAAACCATTTTGCCTTCTAACATTTCATCATAGCAAAAGGAAGAGGTTGAAGGAAAAGCAGTTTGTAACAATAAGAATTGTGTTAGGACACATTTAAGTGCTTCCAGTATGCCAGGCATTGACCCATTTTAACTCATTTGATCCTGACCCTCTGGGGGAATTACTAGGCTTAGATCCTTTGATAGATGTAGAAACTGAGGCACTTAGACATGAAAAATTTACTGAAAGTACAGTCAGGAAGTGGTGCAGCCAGCATGAGAACCCTTCTATAGGAAAGTGTCTGTGGGCCTTTTATGTCCAGGGACAACATAAGCCCCAACACGGCACTGTTCCGTCTTTACATCTAAGACACTGATGCCAGGAGAGCTCGGGTACCACCCAGGCTAGGACTGCTGGCACACTGCCTTTTGCCCAGTGACATCTTAGACAAGATGAAGAGGAGAGTGTCTGCCTGTCTGTCTGTGTGTCTCTCCTCAGCAGTGGAGGTGGCAGTGTGAGGAGCTCTTTAATCAAGAAGTAACTCAAGAGAAAGCGCGAGCCCTTTTCCCACTGCCTCTCCTCCCTGGCCTGGTTGTGGCTGCCAACAGATTCAGGCCCAGTTTCACCTTCATGTGGTCAGCTGAGTTTGTCGCTGTGGATTCACGTAAGAAACAAAGAGGGTATCAGCATTTTACCTTTGTATTATTTCAGGTTCACTCTTGGTCACGTAAATTTTCCAAGTGAGTAGAAATGGACCCGCCGCTGTTCTTCCACACCTAGTTCTAGACACCAGCCTGGTCTCCAGCTTAGCATATGGTATGGAAGCCTTGTTTTGGAGTCACTCAAGCCCCACCCTCCTTACTAGCTGTGAGATATTAACTGAGAGCCTCAGTTTCTTCTTCTGTTAAGTGGGCACAATAACCTCTTTCATAGGGCTGTTCTAAGCATTAAGAGATATTATGGAAAGTGCCAAACTCATCATGACCTCTCATTAAAAATTTGTTCCATTTCTTGGCCATCCTGTTACTAGGCACCACCCTTTCCTCATTTTCCCTTCGTTTGTCAACCCCTGTTCCGAGGCCCTGGTCCGTACCTCCTAATTTGTAACTGGCAGGCTCTTTACACTATTCCCAGCACCTCCTTGATCATGACTGGCTTTGGGTTTTGTTTTCTTAGCTCTTATCTCAAAGTCACCTGAGCTCTGTAACCAGGAAGCCAGAAGTTCTCTAATGCAGGGCTGAGCTCTAGAGGGGAGAGTCACACCCCGCCTCTTTCATCCACCAGCCCAGTAACCTCAGACGAGTCCCCTGACACATGCTACCATCAGAGAGGCTGCTGGGCTAGACACTTGTGGCCAAGTGCTCTCCAGGCATCAGATCAAAGACCCACACCAGTGCTCTCGGATCAGGGAAACTGAGTTTAAAAATAGACACCTTCCCACCTCAGAAAATACTAAAAGAAACAACCACTGAGAGACAGAGAATTGCCCCCACTTTACAGATGAGGAAATACACACAAAATGGACTTTTGTGATTTACCTAGTTTGCTGGTTAATAGAGAAGATTGGATGCAAACCCACATCTTTCACACGGCAAATTCCAGGGAACCTCCTCCATATGTATATAATAGGATTCCTGTTTGGTAGGTAATCATGACAATGATGAGGGAGTATACGGTGGGGCCCCGCCATTTCAGAAGGCTGGCCAGAGCAAGGGAGTATGTGCCAAACCGGGAAGCAGGCAGGAGTCGCATGAGGCAGAGAAGAAAGCTGGAGGGCAGAACAGGTTGGCAGGGCAATGGGATGGAGAATGGATAAGAAAGAGCATCAGAAAACAGTGCACCACGAGCTCCCTGATTCCAGAGGTCTGGCCTGTTGGGTTGTGACATTACATAGATGTGTCTTGACCCATCTCAAAAATTGGACATCACTGAATTTAATTAAGATCAATTAGACATTCCTCCTATTGTTCAAACACACAATACCTTATTTGTCTGAAGAGAACAAAGTTCTGTATGACCTGAAAGCTTCCTGCTTCTCTATTGCTTTTCCTCACGAGGAATGAAATGCCATTTAAAACACTAAAAAGTAAATAATGGGCCTGCTGGCTGGACTGTATGCGCTTCTGTATGCATTTTCTTTAGATGAGACTCACTAGATCTCAAAAAGAATCTAACATCTCTGGGATGCTATGCTTCCTTGCAAATTTCTTTCTTCATCCAGCCCAAACTTTATCTGTGGCTTCAACTTGAGACGGAAATGCCAGCCCTCACCAGTAGTTACCTGGCACATAATGCTTTCCTGTCTCCTTTCTGATACAAAGCAAAGAGAATCAGGTGAATGGCTTGTGAGGTTGGACCAGAAATTCAGAGAAAATAGTTTTAGAGGGAGCAGGCGTAATGCAAAGAGACAGCTTTGATGGTTAAAGAAGAGGAAAAAAGTCACAAGGACAGACGAGATAAACATGTGTGAAAGTCAGGCGGTTTTAGCCCATCCTGTAAGGCCCCAACTTAATTCAGCAAGTCCTAAAGCTTGTTAGTGACTTACTCAGTGGACCACGAGTTGTTGGTGTTTCATAGGGTTTGTGACCTAGAGAGGATCAGAAGAAGAGCTTTTGAGTTGTTTTCCAAAAAAACATCTTTTCCCTCCCTTTGTTCCCTGTTTTTCTGTTGACACGACAGTGTCCAAGATTCCAGAGCTCTCAGATCCTGTTTATATTTCTAAACTATACTCTTGGTAGTTTTATTTATGACATTAATTGTAAGCTAAAAGGCACCCAGAAATTAGTCCTCTGCTAGGGTAAAATGTGTACCGGACACATAATGAGTAGTTAGTGGCAATCGTTGTTGTCATTATTACTAAAGAAAACATGGAGAGTATCTTAGCCATCTTCCTTTTTGTTTAGGTGAAATGTGAAGTCTCACAGAGGTGAGGTGATGTGCCCACGATTGCATGTGAGCTCATGCAAAGTCTTTAGTAGACCCTAGCGTCCTGTCTAATATTCCTGCATCATCTCAGGCTTAAATAGACCACTTGAGGCTGCTCTGGACTAGAACAGATTTGCTTACCTTTTAGGGGCCAATGGGAGAGTCCCAGTTTGAAATTGTTTGGGGAACTCCCTGAACCTTCAAAGAGTGGGAAGTGGATGCAAAAGGGCTTGGACCTTAATGTCCTGCCTCAGCCTCTGCCCCTGGACCCTTACACATCTCCTCTCTTCCCAATCTCCCTCTTCCATCCCTGCCCCTGCCAAGAACTGGCCTCATCACTTTCCTCTAGGAGAGAAGACAAATCTTTGAATTTTTATATGGTTTCTATTAAAGGTAGAGTTGTGTGTGTGTAATCAGTGACTATTAAGGAAAGAAAAGCCATAGAAAAGATTTTCTGTGTAGCCGTTTCTATGCCACACAGTGTGGAAGGTAATTATCTTTGGAGGGGATTCCACAGCCCTGCGCGGGCTTCCCCGGTGTAAGATTTATCGTCGGCTGGATTGGGTGTTCTTTTTAAGAGCATTTACTCAGCATCTAAAGCGCCGTCAAGAGCGCTACTTCCTGAATGCTTCCGAGGTTGCAACTGCTAAGCTGCATCTGCCCATCTTGGAGATATATTTTTGAAATGGGATGCAGGGATTTATAAGGCCTCGTGCTTCCCGTTGATACTGACAGGGGGTGCCTCGTTCAAGCCTTGCTCGCTGCCACAGAAATCCTCCCGATGCCCAGAGCCCTCCTCCCTGCCTGCCTGGCCCGCACACCAGAGCACCTGTCGTGGGGATCGGGCCTGGGAGCACATCCTGTTGTTGGGGGGGTGGGACTCGTGCCAGCTCATCAATCTCAGAGTTAACTGTTTTCTTACTTAAACAAAGGATAGACACGAAGGTTCTTCTCCACCCACCCACCCCCACCCCCCGCTTCCTTTTATATGAGTCTTACGAATGCCAGAGGAAAAGTTGAGCCGTGAGCCAGCTAAATATACTGTATCATGAAACCTTAGGGACCACTGAAATGGGAACAGTGGCCCTTTACTGCTAAGAAGGTGTTTTATTGAAAATGCACTGACATACCTCTCCCCGGAGAGGGAGCAAAAGAGAAGGCAAGATGCCTGGCAGTAATACAGGTTGTTCTCTTAGGCGAGCTAAAATATAGAGTTTGGCACTCCTGTGCTCCGAGCCAGCCGGCAATAGAGTAGACGGATGTGCATTTTTACACTAGAAGTGCCATATTTCACCCAGGGCACCCCCTCCTCCCCATTTTTTTAAGCGTCTTAATTTATATATTCCAGTTAATAGTTCATTGCATGGCCTTTCTCTCTCCAGTTTTTAAAAATTGTCTTTGAAATAAGTTGAGGTAGTCAAAAATATCCTGGTCCTGGCAAGCTTACCAGCAGAGGGCAGACGTAAAGAAGGTTTGGACAGGAGGGTGTGCCAGCCTAGGGTCACAGGAGGGTGGCGTGACCTGGGAGGGAGACCTGCGAGCATTGTTCGGAGGGCAGGATGGAACATGCTCCCTCTGCCTCTCTGCAGGCCTGCTGTACACCTCTGGTCTCCGGAAAAACTGACTTTCCTGCCTAGAGGTGGCCAGTGCCTTGAAATGATACTCAGCGATTTCTACATAATGAAACGTATAAAAAAATATTCAAATATCACGTCATCGCCCGAGAGCCATGTCTTCTTTTCCCCTTCAGTGACCCAGTCCTGCTTATGCCTAAAATCGAGAGTTTGCATGTGGGTGTCATCAACCCTGTCACTCTTGGGAGGGGAAATAAGGATTCCTGCTTGATGGTGACAGGGATTCTTCCTTCCTGATGCCTGAAGGATGAAGCTCTTTGGGAAATGCCCTCCTGCCCTGAAACATGTCCCTTTTTGAAACTTTTGAGCAACTTGGTGTAATCAGTTCTAGTCTTATGGTAGAAGCAGTCCAGTAATACATTGTTTTTGTTGTTGTTGTTTAGTTGCTAAGTTGCATCCAACTCTTCTATGACCCCATGGACCATAGCCCACCAGGCTCCTCTGTCCATGACATTTTCCAGGCAAGACTACTGGAGTGGTTGCCCTTTCCTCCTCCAGGGGATCTTCCCGACCCAAGGATTGAACCGCTGTCTCCTGCTTTGGCAGACGGATTCTTTACCACGGAGCCACCAGGGAAGCTGTCTAGATACACTGTACATTATAATAAAACAAGAGATTATATTATAGTTTGAGCACAAATGAAAGAGATTGATTTGTTGCTGTCAGTCAGATGCAGAGTTTGCAGTAGATGTTGCCCAATTTTTTTTCCAGACATGATTTTGCTTACCAGTGACAATCTATGAATATCTTTACATTTCAAGGGAGGGATTTTTTTTTTAGAGAGGGTGGTAAATGTTTTCTGTACCTTATGTGCTCATCATAATCTTAAGTTACCTGAATGTTGACGTGTCAGGGGGTGTATCTAGGAAATTAACTAGGAACAATTGCATAATAAAATGTTGCATTAAATGGAGATGCTCATGGCAGTTTAGAGGATGTCAGGGAGAGAAATTTATACTCCTATGCAAGAGTGAGAACTCGCCGTCTTTTCCCTTGGCCAAAGGAGAGCAGAAGAAAACATAATTGCTTTCACTATCCATACAGACATAACAATGACATAAACAATATCAATATGGAGCTAACCACCTTTGCTCCCTGGAGATGGATGATGTATTAATTTATATTTTTAAGTAAAAGCACCACTTAAATCAAGAAGGAATGGCAGGTCCTTGGAGACAAATGCCCAAATCTCAGGAATCAGGCATGGCTGTTGCAGTTTAGTTTCTCTAATTGGCTGACAGTTGGTGGTCTTTGGAGACATGAGAAATACTAAACCCAGGCTTCTCTGGAGAGACTTCTCTTCCCTGGGCAGGTCAGGAAGCCCATCCTGGAGCGAGGGCATACGATTTTGTGCTCCTGTTGTTTCTGCATTTTCTCCTATAGCAACAGAATCAGTCGGTTCAGTCTCTTTAAGTTCTGTCATCTCTGAATATGTTCTGGGTGCTCCATGAAAGTAACTGGAAAAGAAAAAGGAAATAAGTGTTCAAGCAAGGGTTGTCTGGAAGAAGATGGGGAATTAAGAAGTTGGCCCCTCAGAATTCCCTGGCTGTCCAGTGGATAGGACTTCTCGCTTCTCCCACAGAAGGTATGGGTTTGATCCCTAGCTGGGGATCCCTAGCTGGGTGATGTGGCCAATAATTTTTCCAACCCATCAAATTATTTATCAATTTTTATTTTATTCCCTCTTGCAGGGACTATCTGGCGATAATTCCTTCCTGGTAGAGATAACTGACTTGATCTGAGGAGGCGTGTTGCTAGAAATATGTGAGCCAGTGTCCAGTTACATGCCCTTTTTCTGATTATTGCCAAGCAGTTTCTGGCAAAGCAGGGCCTCAGTTGGTGCTTAGGACCACATGGGCCTGGCAGTGTGGCTGCTGTTTCCTCCGCCGCTGTGCCGTCCATCAGAACCTGGGAGTGACGTCCTGACGAGACGCTGCTTCCGACCCTTCCTTCAATACCTCTGCTCTCCATTCTCAGCTCTGAATGGGCAGTAAAACCTTTCACTTCTTCTGTGTTCAGGGCCAAGGCTCACAGAACCAAATATAATACATGATTTGAGTCCCAGGTGTGTTATTTGGTGGTTAGAGTTTGGTGTGGGATCACAGTAATCTGTCCTTAAGTACACAGCCAGCTGCACAATGGACTCATTTAGCAACTGACAGGTTTCTTAATATGTGGTGTCTGAACAAGGGCTGTATCTGTTGTGGGTGTTAGGATGTGGGCATCAAAAATATTTTTAAGTGCAGCATTTAGCATTTCCTTCACTCTTCCTTAAACATTAACTCTTCCCCCGCCCCTCTCAGGTGTTCACTTTATAATATCACCGCCTCTCTTTTTCTGGGACTATTCAGTGTCCTGTTCCCCCTTGTGGTCCGTGGATCTAGGTATCTTTGATTCTTTAAAAAATAAAAATAAAAAATCACTTTGCCTTTCTGAACTGCAGCTTCCTCCTTAAATGGAGATTGCAATTTCTGTTCAAGTTGTGACAACTCAGTGAGCCCCTGTGGCGGAGTAACCCATTCTAAAGCCCGCCCCTCAATCCAGACTCTTCTAAAAGTCCCCCAATTGAACATGCAAATGCTACTGTTTTTATTTTTATTTTTTTATTTTTTTTTTGCCTTTCTGATCCAGCCTTTCCAGAATGACCTGGCAGTCATAAAATAAATGAATGGCATTAAGTCAGTCTCCTAAGTCACTGTAGCTTTTAACATTTCTGTTGTTTTCCAGCCATGGAAAGCTCTGGTTCTCACAGAATCTCAGGCATGGGGCAGCTAGACAGGACCAGATGGAAATGGATCTTGAGAGCCCAGAATTAACGAAGTGACCTGGGCATATAAAGCTTATCCAGGTTTATATCTGATGGTACATTTCCTTGCCTAGAAGTAGTCTCTGAGTCACCCTGTCATGTTTGGAGAGAGGGTGGGAAGGGCTCCAGGTGGCCTCTGCATATGCTAGCCCACTTCCCTCTTCATGCTGTCACCTCCCGCCTTGCCCCAGACATCAGTCCCCTAAACACCAGCTCCCCATGGGGCCTCTGAACCTCTCCTACTCCACTCATCTCCCCCTGCTCTGCGGTCTCAGGGTGCTTAATGCCACCATCATGCAATTTAGTACTTGTGTAACCACCACGTTGCATCACTCTCTAATTATTTTGTGCAAGGCTCGTCTCCACAGCTGGGTCACAAGCGTCTGTAATATTTGTTGTTTGTTTGTTTGCTGTTTGGATGTTCCTGGAGACAATCAGCTTTTAAACGCTAACCTGCCAAGAAGGTAGTCCAACTTGTAAAAGCATCCTTGAGTTTTACTTATGTCTCTTAAAGAATGTCTTAAAAAAAAAAGCATTGCCTCTTTAAAGGGGACCCTGATGTTGTTCACAGACATTAAATCTGTAAGGAATTTTAATACCATTGAAAAAAATGACATGTGGATTTTGAAATGAGTATTTCTCCTCTCTCAGTGTGCCTTGGTTGGAGAGAACTTCCTATATTTTTATTTCCTGTCTTTGGGGCCCTGCCAGCCCCTACCAAAGGAGGAGGGCCTTGTCTCTTGTTTCTTTAAGAGTCAGAACTCTACTGATTCATGGTACACTGGCAGATTTAAGGCCCCTCTCCCCAAAAAAGAATGCCCTTGGTTCTCTGTTGAATATTCATGACAGGGTGGGGTCACATTTTTGTGACCTGAAAAATCCCATTAATAAATTTGTTATCTAACACAAAAACACTTTAGGGTGGAGCGCGGACTGTGCTGCACCCATTTAACATCTGATCATAAGTTGACAGTCAACTGGCGCTTTTGTCTCTTTTGCTGCCAGATTAATGGGGGAATTGCTTGCTCCCCAGCTGACCTGATTGAAATTCAGATATTTGCTTGATTGGAAATATTATCAATATGCTTTCTGGTGTATAGTTTAACACCTCAAATGGAAAAATACTTTCAAGTAAAACTGAAATTACTAGGTTAGGATTTGTGGCCCTTTTTTTTTTTTTTTTAATTGGGGGAAAACATAATCATTGATGTCACAACCACTTTTTTGCCTCGAATATTTTGAGAAAAACAAAAACGTTAGAGTCTTGTTTGTTTTGTAAGTATAGGCCAAAAGTTTTCCTCTAAATTGAACAAAGGTAAATTAGGTGATTTCTAGAGCTGCCGAAAGTGACTAAATTAACCTGGCCCTGAAACCGGGCCAGTTGAGCCAACAAAGTTTAGCATATTGGTGACTATTTTTTTTCCTCTCACACTGTATTCGGCTTTAAAGAGCAGTGACTATTTCTAACAGAGGTCATCTTCAAGTGCTCCTTGAGAGTAGCCAGTGTTGTTGCTGTTGTTGTATAAATAAGACAGGGATTTAGAGAATTATTTCTTAGCGAACGAGTGGCAGATGCTTGCTTGAGCAGCTGTCGTTCTAGAGGGGAAGTAGCTTGGTTCAGCGACAAGGCACGTTGGTTGGTATTTATTCCAACCCCCGAGTCGGGTTAGTTTTCCTCTGCGCGCACAAGCAGACTTTGGCGAAGCCGACTCTAGGAAAGAAAAGGCGGGGGGGGGGGGGGGGCGGTGGATAAAAAGAGGCCAAGGCCGGGTTAACCCCAGGGCGCGAAGCGAAAGTTCTCCCGCAAAGGCCGTTTTCGAGGAAGTTCTCCGGCGCTGCCTTTGAGCCCCGCATCCCCTTCCGATTCTCAACAGTTGCTCCAAGCAGTCGGGGTGTGCGCCTGGGCGCGCCAGTTCCCCTGCTTTGCCGCTCGGGTTGCTCTGAAAGGCCGGGACAACTCTTTGTCAGTTTCCAAGAGGAAACAAACACGCCACCCCACCAAAAAGCCCCGACCCGGCAGCCCGGGCCGGAGGGAGAGACGCGCGCCGCGCCCGGCTTCCCAGACGTCAGCCAGAGGCGGGTCAAAGGGTTAACAGCAATTAAGCGGAGTTGCTCCCGAAACAAAAGCCGGGTTTCAGCAGAGAGTGATTTCACCTGCCGCGAGGAGGGGGCCGGGGGCGCGGGCGCGGGGTACGGGCCGCGGAGCCCATTGTGTGGGGCGCGGCGCGGCGCGGGGTGTTTAGAGGCGGGTTGTGATTGGTGGAGCAGGGCGGGGCGGGTGGGCGCGGCGCGGCGCGTCTTGTCAGCCCGCGAGCCGGAGCGCCCCTGCGCGCGTGCAGTCCGCCCGCACGCCGAGGCCGCCGGACCCCACGCCCGGCCCGCGCGGGCGCCCCGAGCCGGCTCCGCGCGCCTGGCGGCTACATGGAGAGTGTCAGGTTGGTCCCTATGATTGATCTTCGCCGTTCTGCTCTCCTTCCCGGGCTCCGCGGTGCCAGCTTCCTGGGGCCTCATTGGGGAAGGCAGGAGCGCCCGAGGGTTTCTAAGTTGAGTCTTTTGGAAAAAAATAATAATAACCATCGCTGTTTACCAACTTGGGTGGGAGTTGCGCTCTGGAAGTGGAGGCGGAGGAGGGAGTGGAAGGGTGGGAAGAAGCAGCTCCAGGCCTGTGGGTCCTGAAGGAGAGAGATCACTCTCCCCCCACCCCCCTTCTCTCTTGCTCTCCCTTTTTTTAAATGTTCATGGGTGGGGTGTAGTTGAGAGTTGGAGGAAGTCCTGCTTGTGTTTTGCTCTCGCGCTCTCTCTCGCTCTTTTTTTTCGTTTGCGACTCGTTTTCTGCCGGTCTGGCCTTCAGGCAGCCACTTTGGTAAAGCCCTCGCCGTCACTCCTTTCTGGGGACGTTTCTGGGGTGTGATTTATGTCACTTTGAGAGCGTGTGAAATATACAGGGAGCCTTCCCTCTCAATGTAACCCGTGTGGATGTTTCTTTGCTTCTGATAGTTTGTTTCTATATCTGTCTAGGCTATTTTCAGCTTAGCCGTTCAAATTCAAGGAGTTCACACACAGTCAAGGGGCGGGGGGAAGGGAGACGAATAAAGCCCCAGGCCAGAATGGGCAGGCCGATGGAGGGGCACCCCGGCAGGTTTGGGAGTTTCAGCCTCTGTTGCGTTACTTTGCTGGTTAAGTGGTGAGTGGGGTTTGGGTTAGGACGCGCAGCCGACTGAGGAATTGCCACGGGGTGCTCCCATCTGAACGGTCTCTGAATGTAGCAAACTCAACTGTCAGAACTGCCTGAAGGACGGTCAGTGGAAAGGAGACTTTCTTGTGCCCCCGCCCCCACCCCCAAGTGTCGTGATGGGAAGGAGGGGACCTTTAGGAAGTGGGTGGTAAAGTTTTAGAGCAAAGTACATATAGACTCTTCCTCTTTGGGATTAACTCCTTCAAGGCCTGCCGGTTCCGAGTAAAATATCTATTAATTTTATATTCTTGTCCACACAGATAAAATGTTCTAATCAAGCCAATTTAAAAATGCAAATCACCTAATTTCCATAGATTCCAACATTCTGAAAGTGACACATTTGGGGGAAAAATTAAGCCTGATAACAGGAAATGTGAATCATACTATCAATGACTAATCTGCTTAAGAAAAAATAAGTTACATTTATTTTATTAAGAAGTCAGTGTTAAAAAGAGCTTTTTTTTTTTTTTACTTTAAATCGAGTGAAGTTTTTATTTTAGTAGCGACCTTTTATTGCTTTTTGTTGTTCATTTGTTTGTAATAGATTTTCCAAAAGGAATGTGCAGTCAAAGGTGGTTTATGTGGTGAAGTGTTCAAGCTAGCATGTCATTGTCAAAAACCTCAAACATGATCACATTAGGATTCTAGTTTAGGATCTGTGCTGTTGCTGTCGTTTAAAAGAATACAAGGCTTTCTCGAATGTTAAGACTCCTCATGAAAGAACCGAATGAAGGCAGACGCACATTCTCCTAATTGATGCCCTTCACTTACATTGAAAAAAGGTCTGCTTCCATTTTACTTGATTCTTTGTAGCTGCTTGACACATTTCAGTGAAAAGTGTGTAAAAATGAAACCAAAATACAGACTGCCTACCCAGAGACACTGGCTGACTTACTCTAGGATGTGATAGAGCCAAACTGAAAACCGATTGGGCTGACACTTGATAATCAAAGTTGATTTATTGTTCATTAGTACTGCATTAGCCCTTTCAGGCAAGACAGTTATTTGTGTAGTGGCCTGTCAAGAGCAAGACTATGAGCACCTGTCATTTCTAAGGCATGAGATAAGCAACCAGATATTAAGATGATGCAAATAAAAATATGTTGGACTAGGTAAAGGGCCACGTGATCATAATTTTTTTTTTCAAAGAAAAAAATTGGTCAATGCCAATCTGTAAGAAGTCTGTTAAACGTGTGTGTGTGTTTGCCTATGTATTGCCCTTAAGGAGTACTTACAGAATGAAAGTAATGGGCTTTATGCTCTCTCATTTGCCCCAAGAACTTTCTTTTCTAACCATATATCCAACTCATTTGAGAAAAAGTTGGTCAGTTAAGGAAATGAGGAGCCTAACATGTCAATTCTTTAATCTGAGTAATTCATGGAAGGTAGATTTCCCATTTGTGTTGTGTTTTTAAATAAATATATTTCATTAAATGAAACTCTCCTAAGCATGGACTGATTTTATGAAGATGTGATGACATCATAGCTAAGCTATGATAATGTCGGATAATAATGTCAAGTGCATTTTCTGCAACGTGTTTCACTCTTGATTTTTTTTTTTTCCTTCCTTCTCTGGAAGGGAATGATCTCATGACATACACAATAGAAAACAACCTAAGTGTCAAAAGAAAATAAAATTAGTGAACTTTTGTCTGCAGCCATAGAAACACAGATTAACTCATATTTTTCCAGAGAACAGAATGGAAACATTCTGCATGAAGCTATAGAGTGTATTGTCTTCTCTGAATTTTCATTTGACAGGGATTTTAGAGGCTGTGATCTTAATTAAATCTCAACTAGCTGAAGTAATGCATCTAAAGGCATGCAGTGTTGCGTAACCTTGCTCAGTTGGTAAACCATAAATCATCAGAAAGCTTATGATAGGAATGGTTGGCTTGAATTTTTTTGTTGTTTGCAGTCAGATGTACCTTAAAAACAAAACCCTGACCATCACTACCGTGTCTTTGCACGTTGTCAGGAGCTGTCACTTGAAAGATAAACTCTTTCATGACACTGACCAGTCCTGCAACTTTTCAGCCAACCTCCACACAATTGCAAGGTACAGTGAAATTAAAATCCAGATTAATTAAAAGCAATGAAATTCCAGATTTATTTTGGCTAACGTGGCAGGAGTGTGTTGCAGCTACAGTGCTTCTAAGACAATCAGGAAACGGTAGTGTGACGAGCGTCTAAGCCAGAACTAAAATGTTAATAAAATTTGAATTGGCAAAAAAGAAGATTGAAGAAATTTATTTTGTGATTTAGTTGTAGATGAACACCACTAAAGAGAAATGGATAGCCGTCCTCTTAGAAATTGGACAAATAGAGTAGTGAGAATCCACTTCAGGTAGTTCTGTGTGACTGTGTGTGATTTATAAGCAAGAGTATTAGGCAGCAACAGTTGACCAGAGAAGGTTCGAGTAAATAAATGCATAGTGCCTGTGTGTGTGTGTCTGTTATGTGTTAAAATGCATATGAATTTGATGACAAGGAATTAGAGTAATTTAATAGCTATTAGCTAGTCTCGATCTTACAAATTCTCCTAGTGATTGTAAATACTTGGTTATTTACTTTTAAACAGATTTCTTTTCTTTCTTTCTTTCTTTTTTTTTTTTTTCACTGCTCTGTATACTGTGGTAGAAGCAGCCATCTACACGTAAAAATTGAGAAAGCTATGGAGTGATACATTGATCCTATACATCTTTGTACAAAATATATCAGACTTGGAGTTATGTTGTTGATACTGTAGCTCTCTGGGGGCAGAGAAGGAATGTGCTTTGTGTATACCTGCATGCCTAGATTTGGGGATAAATTTGAATTTGTTGCTCTTTGGTGAAAGATTTCTGTTCTTGGCCAGCAGCATGATGTTTCTGGACATTGGTTTGAGTCATTTCAAAGTGTGCAGTACTTTTTCCCCCTCCTCATAAATGGCTTTCTATATTCACCTTTATTTACTCTTTTTAAAAAGAGAAAACTCAGTTACCTCTTAGCTGAACAGTCCTCTGCAGATTGTGGAAACTTGAATTAATCTGGAAAGACCTGAACTGGGCCTCGACTTGAGCATTGTAGGAGTAATCTCTGAGTCTTTCTTCCAACCTGGCAGCTTTTGAAGAGAAATTAATTTAGAATGAGAGAAATAAATATTGAGTACATGCACTGTGCCTCCTTTTCCAATCTGGTTGAAAGCAGCTAATCAATGAACTTGCAGGCTAAATGTTAGGGTGCACTTTTTGGGGGGATACCTTGGTATCATGTTTTGATTTTTAAGCTTTATCTGGCCTTTAAATCTGAAACATCATTGTTCAAATAACTGAGAACAAGGTAAATCAACAACATCAAAAAGGTCGGCTTCTGTGATTTCTCAAGGGCTTGTTATTTTGTACTTCCCAATTCTATTTGATGTCTTGACAAAACAAGATGACACAGGGGAGAATACATTAAATTTTGATTTTTTTCATCTAACCTGTTACAGTTGTGGCAGCTTAATTTCTTTTACTTTGTCCTGAAGATGGCTTTTTGTACAATCACTCTAATTGTCACACCACTTCATGAGGGTGGGTCTGGCTTTCCCATTTGCCTTGATTTTTACTAGGCATTTTTGAACATGTTTTGTCCTTCATCACATAAGGAGCTTTGGGTTGGGCTTTGTCTTCATTAGAAATAAATCAGTGAATGGTGAGATTGTCAGAGAAGCAACTGATGTTTTCTCATTGGAATCTAATTTGCACCCCTTAGTTTAATTGTTCTGGATAACGTGTTGGGAAACTACATAATTTGAGAAACAGAAGTTGTAATTCTGAAGGGAAGAAAAACAAGGTGATTGCACCCTAAGTTAGGTCTTAAAAACTTCGGAGTGATCTAATTTTGGCCTACCTGTATGTTCAAATTCAACTAAAATCCTCCCCCCCTCCATCTCAGTAAATAATAAAAAATAAAAATGTAGGTAAGCACCTCTATTATATTTTCAGTGCTGGTTAAAATGTGAAGACCTGTCAATTTATTCTTGTAGAAAATGTGTGATGTGCAAAAGATCAACATTTAATTTTTCTTCATCTCACAGTATCTGTTGATCTACAACCATATCTCCAAGTTGTCTTTCCTTATTCTAATCCTCTGTGTGTGTCAAATAAGATGGATACAGTTGCCCTCCCTTACACTATTTTTGAATAATGCTTCAATATAATGGAGCTTATTTAGCCAAGGCCTCTTCCTTTTTTCTTCAGGACTGTGGCTAGAATGTTTTCTGAGGGACCTTCTTGGAATAGTTCTCTCTCCTCCTCTTTGCAGTCCTAAAAGACCACTTTCGTTGTTGTTAATATAAACTATCATAGCAGGTTTGATCCATGTGCACTAAATTGTTTTCTATCCCTCTTCCAAGAGAAAGAGACTGAACAAGGAAAGAGGAGCTTTTTTTCTGGATTTAAATAATACTATTAATAATAATAATAATAGTTGACAGGTTGAAAAGATCAAGGCTTATTGGATGATTATTTTCATGTGTAGCTTCCATTGTTTCCTGTATTTAACGGTCGCTAATGGGGTAAGCGATTTAATTCATGTAAACTTTACATTTTTATGCAAATGAAGCTGATATTTATTAGAGCTAAAACAATTACACTGGCACTCAGTGAGTAACCTTATGTGCGTGGGGAAATGTGAGAGAGCAGTGGAGGTCCCATGAATGCCTGTGCTGTAAACAAATATGAATTTATACCACTTTTTACAATTTAGAGACAAAAGAGCTCGGAGAACGTTGCTCATTAGGCTTAGAGATTGCTTATTAGGCTTGATAACCTGGAATAACTCCTGATTGGCAGACAAGTCTTGGCCATACAGTTCTTCTTAAAAGAAAGATAGCCCTTTTTGATAGAATGTAATAAACAAAATGATAAAAAATGAAATGCTAATTGCATTTTAAAGAGGTCTTTTTTTCCCCTAAAATTTTAATAGGTGGTTGTATTGTTACTGAAAGAACAGTTATGCTAATGACTGACTACTTAGATGATTTTGCATTAATATAATAACCATTACCTGCCTTAATGCTTTGTACAGTATTGTGGCAAAATAGCGAAGCCTAAAAGAGTTATACAAAAAGCAGAATTCTATAATGAAACAGAATTATACTTTCCACATGAATAGCATGCTTTTTAAAAAATTTTTTGAAGACTGAAATATTATGTCAGAAACATATTTTCTTTCCAGCATGCTACAGCTGCCTCACATGCTGTCTGTGGCTTTTGGTGGCTTTTGTATGTGTGTTTTCCTCCTCCTTTCTAAATACCATGGGGAATAGGTAGAAGATTTCTAACTTTTTTGTTTGGTGATATATCAGTTGTATCCACTGAGTTATTAATTATGAACACTGGTCTCTCTTGGAGGGGGGCTTGCTATTTCTTTTCTTTCACACAGGCTAGCTTCTGTATGATATTATCAAATTTGACATAGGTTTTTTTGTTGTTGTTTGTTTGTTTGTTTTTGCATGGGGAGCCATTTTCTTTGGTTCTGCTTTGATGTTGTGGAGCATTCTAATTTAATTCATTTTGCTCTTACTTGATGAGCCAAGTAACACTGCCTAACGTCGTCAGTTATCATCCAGGTAGAGCCTGAGATCTGGAAAGGACTTCAGTTCCTTGGGACATCCATGAAGTGAATAACCAGAGATGAAAACCAGTTTCTAAATTCTTAATCCAGAGAAATGGAAATACAACAGTATTTTAAATGTGTGTATCTTTACATTTGCATTATTTGTAGCCATAGCAGTTATGAGAATATGCTCATGTCCAAGATCTCTGTGTATTTATACCTGGCAGCATTTACTTAGAGTTAACACTGAGTATAAACTAAAGAGAAAGGAAGAAAAAAGATGACATGTTATTTTCAGTATTTATATTGTGTCATCTCCCCTCCCACCCAATTCCTCCAATTGTCTCTGGGATTAGAAATAAAGTATTGTTTCTGCGGGTGTTTTATTTATTTGTTTGCTTTTTACACTGTCCCCTTCCCGCTCACCTGCCTTTCCCCATTGAGGGTGCAGGGGAAAAATAAGCCAGATTGTTTCAGTGGTCTTCTAGCGTTCAGCTGCTATAAAGCCATTTGGAAGTAAAAGAAAACTGTATCAGGGAGAGTTTGCACAGCAGTGGATGGGCTGTTACCCATCCACTTGTTGGTGCCGAGAACGGGGTGGGGAGGCAGCAGCAGGCGTGCCCGCAGCACCCCGATGGCGGCACAGCTGTCAGGCTGCCATGCTCGCAGGTTTGTGCGCACCTGGGCTGGGCCACACCCGGTTGCTATCAGTCAGCAGTGTATCAAGCAATTTTTGTTTTTAATTCCTGACTTCCTCTTGAAACTCAACTAAAGAGTGTTAACTCTGTGTGTGTGTGTGTGTGTGTGCGTGTGTATGTGTGTGTTTTAAATTCAGTTTTGTATGCTAGCATTCTTTAAATGTCTGCCAGAAGTTTAATTTGAATTTCTGATCCCTGAAGGCAGCTAGACGGAATCATTCTCGTTCTTCATAAATTGCCTTCTATGATTCATTGTTAACTCATAAAACATACTCATTTCTATATACTCAAAGAGTTAAGGTAGTTACAGTATCGGGGATACTTTTTTTTTTTTTTTGCATTACATTTAAACTGTCATTTGAGAAAGAAATCAAGAATTAGCTTGAGCTCCTAGTTAAGGCACGAGCCCTGTAGCACACAAACCTCAGAAATTAATGTTTTTATCTCAAGGAGGGTAAGGTAGATGCATGGAATTGGTGGGGGATAGTTTAGTTTTGACTGAATACTCTGAAAGAGGAGCTCATAAATACTAGAGCGCTGTAGTTAAAAACTCACATGACTGTTTTAAATACTATTGATTTAAACCAGTGGCTAGATTTTATGAATCAAAGTGTAATTTCGAAGCCTTGGCCATATTTCTCAATGCTGAAGCACTCTCTCTTGTGTGCCTTTAGCTGCTTTCCAGACATTCAACACAGGATTAAATGATAGTAGTTACAGTGATCAATAGGTTAAGACCAGTACAATCACTCTTGCCGCTAATGACCTCAGTAGTAATGGGCAATAAAGTGTGGGCTGTAATAGCCTCTCGCTGCTACTGCATGCCCTTTGATTCCCAGTATTAGTAGGGACTAGCTACGTGAAAAAGTTGGACATCGAGAGCTAAGGCAGTGAATGTGTAGGCTATAATTCTTAACTATTTAAAGCCTCTCACTGTGTTCAGATTTCTTCCTCTTTTCCTTTTCCACCCCACAATGGTTTCTGGTTCATTTGGCTATGTTTGTGAAAGCTTTCCATAACTGATTTTCATGACATGTTGGAGGAGAAACTTTGGGGAAAATCGCAGTTTCATTACGTTTATAAATGAAGCTCGAGCCCACTCTGGAAGCTCAGCGTTAACTGGTGTGAAAATGTGGTTTCAGATGTAAAAGCAGAGCTGAGGCCACCAGGATCTGATAGCCCACTTCTGCTCATTCAGAGACCTGTCACCAGGCTGGAGGATTACTCAGGCTTCTCGCCCCTTTCCCTCCTTTGGCTGTGTCTGCTGCTTTAAGCGTTTGATTATTCGTCACCACCTCCATGGAGATGTCCACGGGGGAAAAAGAAGGGGAGCCTCAAGATCATTTTACTGTTCTGTAACATGACTATGGATGTTGAATAAATAACTCTGGGGAAAGGAGATTTAAACTGTTGACTGTATATGGGGATTTAAAAATTATCTGTGAGCATAAGTCCTTTTTTAAACTTTTAGATCTGTTTTGTTGAAGCATAATTCACATATGATAAAGTGTATTTAAGTAGACAGTTGGAAGGGTTTTGGCAATTGTATCCACCTCTGTGACCACCAAACCAACCAGGATAGCTGACTCTTCTGTCACCCCCAAAAGTTCTCTGGTGCCCATTTCTAACATAGGTTTTCCGCAGTCACTTTAAAAATTGTGAGCACGAGGCTGTCTATGGTGGTTTCTGTTACAACACTGTTAATTTCTTGTGCATCACCAGCTTCGATCTTACACCACCCTGTTCCTGTCTGTTTTCCTGTTCATCACCATCAGAAATTTGGCTCAAGAATATTTATTTTGTAAATCATCCAAGAAATGCAGGAGGAAAAAAAGAAACCTTAAACATGGTTCTTTTGTTTGCTTAATCAAACCTCCCTGTGTGATGATGCAACTCTCAAGGAAAAGTAAACTTCCATCGTGATATGTTGGCTTTCGCTGCTCAAAAGATAGTGATTGGCACCCAATACAGATTGAAGCTTTCAGAAAGTTTCTCCTGTATGAAGACAGAGTCAACTAATTGGAATTAATTTCTAGATGGTTAGATGCTTGGATAATGTCTTCTTGGTGTTTGTCCTAGATTAAATGCAAGTTCACTCTTCTCATCATTGGTGATATTTCGTGCGGCAGAGTATCTTTTTAAAAGGATAATTTATCCATTCATATACATCTGTCCCTGTTTGCATATAAAAATATTCAGACATGCCCATCTGTTTTAAATTACAGTGTATCTACAGCTACACTTAAAAGGCCACTGCAATAGGAAGAATTTGATGATGACCTTCCAGACTTGGGTTAATGAAAATTTTCAAATGTTCCAGCTAGTGTTTTCCAAACAATGAGAGACTTGCACGTAAACATCCCCCCACACAAAACATGCCCACAACAACAGTGGAGGCTGTTCACTGTATATGAATCTGACCTTCAGGAACCATTTTTAGTTCATCAAAATTAGTGATGCTGAGAAATCGGGACATCAGTGCATAATGACTGTGAAATTAGGAATGAGAGCTCGCTATGCAAATGACAGGACAAATCATGTGAAAAAGTCAAGATAAACTGCATATTAAGACATTATGTTACATAAAATTAATACTGCATTTCTCCCTTTTGCTTACTGCTCCCCTGAAAGATTTTTTTAATTCTTTTATCTTCTGATCCGCTATTGTCTGCCGGATTTTTTTTTTTAAGTGGCACACAGGCAAAGTGCAAAACATGTTATTATTACCTTTTATTGTAATACATGAGATGACAGCAGATCCTTTTTAACAAAGTATATCCTTTACTGCTTCTAGCTTCTTGCTGTCACATGTTTGATTAGAAACCAAAGAAAAGTAAGATGCTTAAATATTACTGTTCGAAGACATACAGGTTTTGTCTTTTCTTTCATTTTTTTCCCCCTTTCCTTATCTTTTTATTTGGGGGGGGGATAATTTTTCATGAAATAGTCTTCTTGTATTACGGGGCCTGACAAAATGGTTCTCATGTAGTCTGCAAATTAAACACAAGTGCAGTGATTATTTTGAATAGCTAAATTACATTCTAGAAAGCTTGCAGAATTCATAGCATTGTCATTAGGTATCCGCTTGAATACAATTTGTGTAACCTTGGCCAAGACAGCCTGTCATTTTAATGTCAGTGTTTTATCTGAACAAGACATCATCCTTTCAGATACAGTGTGCAGGTTCCTTGCAGAGATGCCCGTGCAGAAACGTGTTAACAGTTGCAAATATGAAATGCTATCGAGTTCATCACTGTAGCTGTTTGTCACTGAAATGTCATGGAAAGCGGCTTTTACACCGTGAAAGAATTGAGACATCTGTGTGCTGGGTGAACAGGGAAGGGCAAAGGCATCAGAGGGAGGGTCTGTGTTGCAGTTCGCAAGGTGCCTCCAAGGTTCAGCCGTCCATAGGACTCGGTGTTCATGGACTGCTCTCAGAATAACTGTCCACAGAAGCCTGATTGTATTGGCTCCAGCTGGGAAAATATTGGTTCCCATTAAACTTCTTCCCTAAAATTCAAGTTGGTGTTAGCTTCCTATATCTCACTATGACCAAGAACTCATTAAGCAACTGACATCACACCAACCTTAGCTCCAGGTAGCTTGTATTAAGCTTTTACTCCTTGTTTGCTTACCAAACTCTTAGGAATGCTTGTCAGTGGCTGCAAGGTTTTGTTTTATTTTTCTTTATTTGAAATCCACTACTTGATTGATTAGAGTTTGTGGCTGCATCCCCTTTGGACAGATGAATCGCATATGGGAAATGGGTCAGTCCTCTAAGCAGGCTGAAGACAGTCTGTCACTGAACGTGGAAGGCTGAGTGCTGTGGGTGTGCGATTTCCTGGCTTCCTATTTATCCTTCGTTAACGTTCTAGGTTCCCGTGTCAGTGGCTATGATGACACCTCAAGTTATCACTCCCCAGCAAATGCAGCAGATTCTCCAGCAGCAAGTGCTGAGCCCTCAGCAGCTCCAGGTTCTCCTCCAGCAGCAGCAGGCCCTCATGCTTCAACAGGTAATGGTCCTTCCTCCTTCCCCAGCATCCCATGCCTCCAGGGCCCCACCCCTCCATTCATACTTGCCCTCACCTGAGCAGCTCCTTTGCTCATTGAAGCAGTAAGCAGAGCGAGGCGGGTGGGGCAGGATGTACGTTGGTCCCTGGGTGATCAACTGCATTTGCATCCTTGAAAGAGAGGGACCCTGCCAAAGCCACGAGGGTTTGGGCCAGGAGAGTACCCGATGGACTGAGATTAGGGCTATAATTGGACTTGGTAGAAGTAAGATCTTTTCGGCTTAGGGGGCTTTGCGCTCTTTTATTTGGTAAGCCCAGAGGCTTCTAAATGATGTGAATCAAAGCAAAACGAGAGCATGTCAGGAGCAGGTTTAAATGTGACAGCTCTCGAAGTCCCCATTTCAACTCAGAAGCATACAGAACTTTTCAACATCAGGAAACATCTTGGAGTTTGTTAATTGTCAGGTGCACAGTTGGTTTCACCCTTTTTGTGTCTGCTGATGCTGAAATAAGCTTCTGGCTGCCATGGTGCCATGCGGACCTCATAGTCTGCTCTGATGGACCCCTGAACCAGATAGCGGGGATTCGGGACCATAGCAATGGGAGCTGCTGAGGCAAGGTAGTGGGGACTGGAGGCAGAGGAAACTGGCCACACGGAGATGTCCACACTGAACAGCCCCCAGCACCGCCCAAGCCTGACACTGAGCATGCACAATCTGCAGCAGAGAGTCACCAGACTCCCTCAGCAAAGGCGCTTTAGCTTTGTTGTACAATCAAAGGTCATTCCTTGCCTTCTTTTAATTAGTTTGTGTAGAAAAATGGTATGTTTTTCATCAGTTCATTTTGGAGATTACTTTTCAAACAATAATGCCAAGAAGAGTCAGCATGCACTGAAATTTATTGTTGAGTTTCAAACTAAAGGTCAGGCCATTACAGATAAAAGGATGCTATTTTTCAAATCACAGTTTGTGTATGGCACCGAAAGGGACAGTGGCTTGGCACTGCCCTCTGTTACTTACCGTCCTCTTTTTCCTTTGTAGCAGCAGCTTCAAGAGTTTTATAAAAAACAACAGGAACAGTTGCAGCTTCAACTTTTACAACAACATGCTGGAAAACAGCCTAAAGAGGTACCGACAATACATATTTTACTTTCAAACCACAGATCCCAGAGGACTATCTCGTGGCTATTAAACTGTCATTCATCTTTTAAATGATTGCACAACTGAGCTGACTCTATCGGTTCTCAGCTTTCAGACTGAGAGTTATTGTCCTGTTTTCTTTCAGATTTTTCTGGGTTCTGCTCACTGGCTGCCACGTATTTTTGAACACTGCTACAGGTGTACCTCGTATGGGCGCTGGGAAGAGGAGGTTGGGCCGAACCTTTAGGGTGACTTTTGCAAATGCACCGCTGAGCTGAGATCTAGCTAGGGGAGGTGAAGTGCTCCCAGTAAAATTTTACCTGGGCGCACACTTGATATTTTTTTTCCCAGCTCCAAGAGCTTGGGTGTTGGTGATGGCTTTTGCCTTCAGAAAAAGAATCCCTTATGCCAAAAGTTAGAGCAGGGTTCAGAACACCCCATCTTTGTTGAACAACTTCTTCCAAGTTGCATGGATCATAATTGCTAATGGCAGGCTTGGAGTGTTTGTGTCTTTCTGAGAAAAACTTGTGTATTGCGATAGCTTCTGTGTATGCAGGCCTTTATAAGTGGGCATAGTGACCATGTGTGCCTACTGCCCAGTTAGGTAACAGTATTCTCTCAACAGAAGGGAAGACCTTCCCAGGCAGGGTTTCTGTCCCACCTTCTATGCGACTCAGTGTGGCCGAGGCTTGGTCAGATGGGGGAGTACCTCTGGGCATGTGTGTATTATCGTGACATCTCTCTTCCCATTTCAAAGTTATCCAATGTCACTTATCTCTGCATGTTTTCACGGTGGACTGAAATTCTTTGCATTTGAGTATTCTCCTCGGAATGACAATGTAGAGCTTGGTAAACAGCTCCCAGTCCCACTGAACAGCTTCTTTGCTGGCCCGCAGCAGGCAGCCCCTGCCTTCAGCTTAGAAGGAGTCCTGCCAGGTGACTCTGTCCCTGGCCGTCTCAGGAGCACGGGTGCCTGGAAACGCCTGTTTTCGCACGCTGGGAATGACCCAGCTGTTCTCACCGTGCCGCTTCCTCGCTCTGCACAAACTGGGTGCGTTTTCCGTGCCCTGCCAAGGGTTCACCCTGGAGTCCTGGGTAGCAGCCTGGATGGAAACCCCTGCAGAGTAGGGGCAGTTTGGGGCTGAAGGGGAGGAGGTGTTTTAATGAAACTGCTGACACAACCTTAAGTACGGTGGCGCGCTACCGGGTGCTGCCATAATAAAAAAGGGAACAGATTAAAAAGTGTCTAAAATGTAAATCTAAAGGACTAACAGTAATTAAAATGGAAATGGCACAGGGAGGGAAGGCATGTAATTGTGAGATATCACTGTGCAGAAGGCTCTCAGCTTTGTTTTGCTGGCTGTTTTTCTAATTCAGTAGGGCTTACTCATCAGTGGCAGTTCAATGCGCGTTAATGACTCTGGGATTGCAGGCATCACTCTGGACAAAGAAATGATTATTGTGCGGTCAAAAGAAGTTCAAAGACAAGAAGGGAATTTCAGTTTTTTCCTTAGAGATCCACATTCAAGAGCATATAAATTAAGCCAAATGTTAAAAACCACAGTCTGAAAGCTGACTTCAAAGTCACAACTCTCTAATTAATGAACTGCGAGCTTCAGTTTGGACAAGTTGTGGTTTGATGCGCCCATAAATCAACATGACAGGCCTGTTTCACAGTCTCAGACAGTGCTTGTCACGGAGTCACATCAGATGTAAACACAGCAGAAAAAAGAAGGGATATGAAGGAGGTGCAATTGATCAACAGAATTGGTAAAAACCCACTTTTGAAGCACATTATGCATGATCACAGGAAATGGTTACAGCCTCAAGAGGTTTCCCCTTCTGCTGTTGCTTTTTTGAATCAGATTTCTAACAGCCTTCAAAAGGGAGAATAAGAATTATGGAGTTTCTCCCCTGTGGCTCGCAGGCAATAACCCCCTGTTGTTATTTTGTGCTTCTTTCTTTTCAAAGGCATCAAAATTTAGTTTTTTAAAGATCTTTAACTCTATATTTGAAGACAAACAAAAAAGGGCCGCACTGTCATTCTTATCAGTTACCAGGGATTGTGTTTTTCCTTTCTGTTGCCACTTCTTATTAACCTCTTACTTGGTCTGTTAGACATAGTTTGGAATGCACGTCTGCATGCTGGGAGAACATGAAAGTTCAGATGAGCTCAGAGGGCAGATAAAGAAATGCAAAGGCGAAAGTTACACAGCAGAAGGAAGGATAAAAGTTAACTCGCCCAAATTGCTGCCTTCAGAAAGGGAAGGGGGCATCTCGGGCGCACAGACAGGCTGGTGGTGTTGGACTTTAGCAGCGGGGGTGGGGGAGAAAAGGGGGCCGCTCTGTGTCTGAACCAGGGGACGGTGGTTACATGAGTAATAGCGTTCAGCATCTCCAGGCCACTGGGTTTGTTGTGGTCACACTTTGCCATCCGTTTTGATGGTAAAGGTGGTGTTGCCTTCACATCCTGAGGGGTGGCTGGGCCCAGACCTACAGCACGTCCCCTTGGATTCTACTGGTGTGTTCACGGCACCACTGAATGTTACCAAGTCCTGTTGGAACAGTGACCAGGCGATCCTTACGTCCCCCAGGTAAGGGGGGAGCCTCCTGAAATTACTATGCCGGTGGTGGTCCTTTTGTGCTACCATAAAGTAGAGTCACATGGTAGTAATTTCATGATGTGGACTGCTGGTTAGGATTTTAACAAGGTTTGAACTTGGATGTTGACAGATGGAACAAGTGTATTAATTTACTGAATCCCCAGTCATTAGTGGCTCATAATTTTGAATCGTCAGCCACCCTCTCCCCGCCTTTTCCCTCTTTTGATCACCTCTGCAGTAAGATACTTGATCCTGGGCCAGAACAACATACTTTAGTCTCTTTTTTCCTGAAGTTGCCTCGAGTTGTTGAGTTCAGACCTGAGACCTTCTTGGGAAGATGGGCGCTCTGTAAGCCCCATCCAGCTAGTTCTTAGGTGACGGCTCATTACTATTTGACAGGACGGGTGTGGAAAAGTGAAGGCAGAGTTAATTTTAAGTCAGGCCACAAAAAAAGAGCCCATCCTGTGCGGGCGAGGTAGGCTAAGATGATTGTTTTAAAAGGGCCGTTTGTCCTGGGTAGTTATGACAGTTTATGTTAGGCGGTAGGGAGGAGCCGAAGAAAGGAAAACAGACCTTTGACTGCAGCTCTAGGGAGGGGATCCGAAATGCAAGGTTTATCAGGGCATTTTAGCATTTTAACACTAACTACTGACCTGTCCAGGGGACTGCACGGAGACCTTTTTTGTATGCATTCAATTGTGAGAAGTAAACAAACGGCTCGTATCCTGTGTTTGGTAACTGGGTGGGGAGCACAGTTTGGCAACCAGTGTTGCTTTTAAATTCTTTCTTTGGACAATGGGCCTTGTATACTTTTATATCCTGGCTTTTCAAACGCGGACAGCTCTCATGAGCTTTTCCTAGGGATGGCCACAGAGACAACAGAGCAGCCATCAGTCATTTTATATAAATACAGAATTTCTAAACATTTCATTTACAGTAAGACAGGAAACACCCTCCCCAGACCCCGGCACCCCCCGCCCCATGATTTTCTACTTCAACAAGAGCTGAATCCCTGATCTTGTATTGTACCCATGTTGTTTTTGCTTCTCTTCCTCCCCTCCCCCACCTTTTTTAAAAGCATCATGAATTAGTATCTGTTGAAGAAGTGAAAAAATCATTTTGACATGAATATAACTATCATTGGGTTTTACATTAATGTGATAACTTGGGAAGGGGTGAAAACAATTGGATCATTTTATGCATGCTGTTCTTCAAATGAAAACACTGGCTTTTCATTTAAATTTATTTAAATTTTTGTTGTTAGTGGTATAGAATTTGTTTTTTGGAGTGAAACTCAATTAACTTTCTCAGTGGCATGGTAGTAAGTCTGAAATTGGTTGCTAATATGAGAATGATGGTTTTTACTGTAAAATAAACTACATGGAGACCAAAAGGAAACCGCTCTGTTTCTCCTCCTTTGAACTTTGCATCAGAAGGTCTTGGTATATATACCATTTTATGGATGTATCAGATCAAGGTCATGTGTTAGGGTAAGTGAATGCAGTTGTTTGTCAAGTGTAGTTATGAGAGGCTCTGAAAGGGTTCTGTAGTCCTCTTGGTTGGGAATGTCTCTCTCATGTTTTGAATAATACTCAGAATCAGGAAAACAAATCTTGTGGCTTTTCTTAAAGAACCTTTTTCCTTTCTTTTTCTTTCCTGGTTCCAGAACTCCCTTCCCCAAGAAGGGTTAATTTTTCTTTCATAATTGTTAGCCATAATGTGGCTAAGACCTCCACCTCGATTTGATTCCTCGCAGATTAAGGATATTAGATAATTTCCTTCTATTTATTGTAATACTGCACTGTATTATCTTTCTATCACTCAGATAATTACTGAGGAAATCTACATTAATTTTTTTGGCTGGAGCAAAGCCTGCTAAACACAGGAATGATGTATTGATGTTTTACACAACAAAAGTTTTCCTCCTGTCATTGTCCAATCAACAGAAAGATATTTATCATATCGCAGAGCCCCTTCTTTTCAAGAACAAAGCCGGTAGGGAAGCACGACCAGCCAGCAGACCTTGGGGTTGGTTTCTGAAGCTCAAGCCAAGCGAAGGCATCTGCAGCTTAAAGTGTCCTTCATATTAAGCACTCACAGCCGAGTGCGATGTTGTTTGCTAAATTATGAATGTGTGTAATTAAAATCTAGTGGCTGTTTCTATGAAAGATTTACAATGTTATTTCATCGTTTGTCATGGCTAATTAACAATATTAGATGAAGTTTTTCTTCTTCAAAGGTCTGATTTTTTCTCATTTATTTATGTCAGAAGTGATAAACAGAGTAGTTAAAAGCTTCTCCGTGTGCAGGCAGGACAGAGGCAGCTTGCTCCTTCACACCTCAGGGTTCAGGGTTCAAATCCCTCTAGACCTCGAGTGGTGAAACCGGACTTCTCGTGTGCCTCATTACAGGTTTCAGAGTCTAGAAGTCCACATTCTGACTGCAAAAACTCAGGCCTTTCCAACCACAGGAAAAACTGCCTAGATTGGCAAATTGTCTTTCTGTGGGAGCCAGCAGGAGAAAGGGCCTCCGCCCACCCTCCTCGTTCCTCTGCAGAGGTCCCCTTGAAGGCAGCCTTGAGCCCGAGCCTTCCATGAAGCTCTGGTGACCACTCTCAGTCCTGGCTGATGACAGGGTGTTTGAAGACCACCATCCATTTCGCCTTCCCTGGGCAGTGGCCATCTCATTCTTTTTTTTTTTTTCCCTGCCTGATTTCTTTCAGCAACAGCAGGTGGCTACCCAGCAGTTGGCTTTCCAGCAGCAACTTTTACAGATGCAGCAGTTACAGCAGCAACACCTCCTGTCTTTGCAGCGCCAGGGCCTTCTAACCATCCAGCCAGGGCAGCCCGCCCTTCCCCTCCAACCTCTCACTCAAGGTAAGCATTGATGATGCAAAAGGCATTGGTCTCTCAAGACTCTGGGGCAGTGATGGGGGCGCAGGGGGAGTGGGGTCTCCTTCCAGCTCATCATGAAGGAGATTGTTTGTTTAAAACACGCAGATGCACACTTAGAGGCAAAACCAGCTCAGGTAACAGTGATGGACCCCTCCAGAAGCCGGAGGGCTTGTGAGTGCCAAGATGACAACCTAGGGTGGTCTGCAGGCTTCGCCGATGTCACAGGATCAAAATGTTGCAGGAGAGAAGGCAGTAATGCTCTGTCTTAGGGAGCATTTTAATCAGATCTCACATTTTCGGTTTGGAATCGCAAATACATTTTCTTGAAGGCTTTAGTTAGTCATTTTAAGATACATTGTACATCCTGTAACTTGCTCTGTTTTAAATCGTAGTAATGCCTTTGAAATGTCTCTTTTTAACATCTAGGGAGAAATTCAGGTAAACAATTGTGATTCATCTCTTGCTGTTACAGAAGCCAAGGGGGTTTTCTGTTGGAATCTCTCTCTTTTGCATTCACTTGATTGTTGGTTTTTGAGCAAGTTGATTCTGCACCCATTAGAACAGGCAGCCTGTCCATCTCCAGCTCTTTTTTGAGAATTGGAGCTCTTTGAAAAGGAGTGAGATTTCATGGATTTAGAAATTTCTTTGGACAAGCCATTGACATGTTCTTTCAATGGATGTTGCCCGTCAGACAGAAATGAGTACTTTTGCTGTTCTTAGGACATCCCTCTGGGTTGAAGCAACTCTTAACTTTCACGTGGGCAATGTGATACACAAATGAATTATTCAGGACCAGCCAGAAGGAAAGGAAGGAGGGAAGGAAAGAAGAGTCATGCTGTGTTTTGAAATACAGGTCCTCCATCCTGTATGTGGTACAGTGGATTTCATTTGCCTCTTCAAGGCCCATGGTAGACTCGGGTGTATGTGTATGTGGTGCCTTCAAGACGGGTAGCTAAAACCTTTGGTGTCTTGGATTCAGTTGCGTTACAAAGACAGTTCAAAATATGAAAACTCTTTCTCCCTCCTCTTGATGCTGAAGGCATGGCCATGTGTTCAGTAACTTTTGGTGTCAGGTGGGGCCAGTGAGTCATATCTGCCTCGAGTCTCTTGAGTCACCCACAACCAACTTGTGTCCCTCCTAAGGTTCTTTGGGTTTTCTTTATGTCTTAATGCTGAGCCCAGGACATTTTCTTCCTTTAACTTCCCTCTCAACTCCCCTCCTCCTCCTGCTATTACTGCTCATCCACACAATATATAATCAATATCGCCATTGCTGTCAAAATAGAAGACTTGGTAACTGAGCAGTGCCAGGGTGGGGGTGGGCGGGGGGAAGGACACATGGGCTAATGCACTTTTGTGCTTGCAAAATGTTATAACATGCATTAATTACATCTTTGTATTTATTGTTGGCAACATCGCCGGCTGGGCTGACACACCCACTGGACTCCGGTTCTACCTCGCTCATCTTTTCCTACCGCTCCTATACTATTAAGTGTGCTCACTAAGGTTCATTGTTATAGTCCATCAGTTAAGCTGTCCAAAAGAGGGCAATTGGGCAGTGACAAGACAAGCTCACATGTAATGTGAAAGAAATGAATGTGGTGATGCATGAAGTGTAATCTCTGCAGTAACATATCAGAGACACCGGTAGGTAATTCACTAGTCATGGCATTGATTGATATGCTTAGCAGTCGGCTCTAACGCTTTAGCCCCCGCAACATTAAGAAGATGCATATTTATAGTCTAAGGGGGTGTCTTTATGTGTGCCCAAAATGCATAAATGGAAATATAAACATTTCTCCTAGTGAAATGAACCACCCATGTCATAGCCATCTCTCTTGGAATCAAAATGCTGGTTTTGTGTCCCCTAACCCCTTGCCCAAAGTGGCTGGAGAATTCAGTCATGTTGGACTACAACACAGTCTTTTTTTTTCCCTATCAGAGAGATGATGACTTAAAACTGATGTCATTATGAGGTTTAAATCAACTTTCTGCTTGCTTGAACATGGTCACCTGGGTATGGAGGTACAAGGACAAAAAAAGGTTGATCAACTCTGTTTGTTTTAGAGCCAGTGATACCTGGGATTGTAAAATTGAGTTCCGTGAACAGTAATCTGTCAACTGTCCCTGCAACATACATTTTTTAAACCTGTGTCTGCACTTTCTTTTATAATGAAGGGGCCAGTTGTCCTGGAAAAAGACATGTAGGCAGGCACAGGGTGTATGTGTTAAAATGCTAGTAATGCTCACTTCAGGATGTACTCACCATGATTCTTTTACATCCCTGCATGGTCTTGGCTAAGTTGCCTTAAACGTGCATGTAAATATCACAGTATTGGAAGAGATAGAGAGTAATATTTTGAAGACTCTTTTTTCACCTTGGAGGTTTTAGGTTATGAAACGAAAGGACCTTTTTTTTTTTTTTTTGTAAAACGTTTTTAGGGCTGTTGGAGGGCCTTCTCCCTGTTTTGTATTACTAGCATGTCTGTTTTTCCCCTGATGGCTTTAGTCATATCATCTTCCTCAGCACCTGTAATTCCATAAAGAAATATACTTTTAATATCATTCTGACTTTTTAATTTTTTTAATATAAACTACAGTTGGAAGAAAATTGCATGCCTGCCGATGTACCTGTTAATGGATTTGTTTAACTTGGGACTATTATTGCTATCTACCATTTTGGAAAAAATGCATGCTTTCTGGACATTTGATGTCCCTTTAGTCTGATGAGTGACTAGCTTACCTTTTATCTGTCTTAATTCTGTCATGAAATCGCAGTTGTCAAATAACAGCATCCTTTGGTAGATACTATTCACTGAAGTAACAGTTTAACATCACTAACAAGGTGTAACATTGATGGAAGAGACCGATTTGACTGCCTTTCTGTGAGTCTGATGGGAATGTTCTTCACCATAATTATCACACTGAAATTTGACCCGGAAGGATACCTCGTTGTCAGTCAGTGAGTTACTATTTTATTTACCATTTCTCCCTGTGGATGAAGAAACTGATTTGCTAGCCCATTGGACTAGAAGGAGAGGAGAGAAACATTAATGTGCACTGTGGGCCTAACAAGTATAACAGGGCATTTCTCTTTGTCTTTATTTGCTGGATAAACAGCTTACTTTTGAAACAGCTTCAAAGTGCTGCTTTTATCAGAGGGAAAGTGTTAACACAGTGGTTAGAAACCCACCTCCCATGCACCTTAACCCAGAAATCAATTAGTTTGAGTTGAAAAACTAGGCAGCTTGTTCTTTTTGTGTGTATTTACTCCCCAGAAAGTAAAACTGGGTGTTGACTTTTGTGGCTTTATATCAGTGTGCCATCATCCACAGACAAGCCTATTCACTATTGTTTCAATTGAATAAACAGTGATCCGAGGGTCAGACATCTTCCCAGGTAATTGCTGGTGTGCAGACATCAGTGGCGGCCTGTTAGCTACCAACCCACCCTGCACATCACCTCACTAGGTGTTGGAAAAAAATAGCCGAGATGCAGCAGAACTGGACACAGGATTGTGTGGTGACCTTTCCCTTTGTTTAATTTGCCTCCGAGGTTTAATTTCAGGGGACAAGTAATAATTGAATATGCCTAATAACTAAATGCTCATTTGGGATAAAATCCATCAAAATATAATTGGCATTTGATTTTTATGAAGGAAGAAGAAAACTGACTTGGCTGTCGACGCATTCGAAGAATATCTGACCACTTAATGTATCATTTGAGGCCTCTTTTATAATATATATTAATTGCAGAGACTCAAGCGTTTGAACATTTTCTTGGAGAACTGTTAGGAGAGACCAACTGTTTTTGTTAACGCTCCTCTCAGAAAGGCGGGGAAGGTTATTGGTCTGCTGTGCAATAATTTACTCCTCTTTGATATGCAAACGATCCACGGTGAATATAAAAAAATCCTATCAGACTCATTTCACAGTTCTTAACCACTCGGATTCTCTGGAGTCCATCGCCTCATTAGACCAGTGCTCTCCAATGCTAGCATAATTAAAATCTTTAACAGTTTAGCAAAGTAAAGATGTTTGGCTGATCACGTTGAGATGATTATCTATCCATTGTATTCTAAATGACAAAAATAAATTAAATTTAGACCTTGGCATTTTTTATTATGTGTTTCAAATGAATATAATGCACACAGCCTTCTTTTTAAATTCAGTACCTTAGGTTTGGTCAGAAACATGCCTGTTTCAGTTCCTGCTATATAGACAGAAAATGGCAGGCTTCCTAGGAGAGCTCAGTTCCAGTTCATTGAAACAATGAACTGAGATCCAGACGTCCAGTTCTAATGTGGCATTGCCTTGTGATGTCAAGGGTTGGTGATTTCTTCCAAGTTGTCCTCCCAGGTGGTGGTTGTCAGTTGCCGTTCAGAACATGGTTTCTTCTGTGTGTGTATGCGCTAGAATATGCCTTGAGGTCAGATTTGGAAATCCTGGGCTGTAGAGGCATGCCTCCAGAATAAAGGCTTTGTCCCCACATTAGTGAGATTGACTACCTGATTGAATGTCTTCTTGGGAGGAAAAAAAACAAGGTAACACTTACTGCCCAAGACTCATGTCCATTGTGACCCCCTTAAAGAGCAAGAGAACTTTACTGCTTCAGGTTTCTTTCACTTTTTCATTTCATTCTGCAATGGTTCATTAGCATGAATCTAAGAAATGACAGTAATAATAGTGTTACTTGTATAAAAAGTTATACAGTTTTTCAGTAGACACATCCATCAATTAAGCATGTGGTACAAGAAACCAAAATTAATGAGGAAGATAGGTGTGTTAATGAAATAATCATAGTATAATCAATTTGACTGTTAAAAGTTGAAAAGCATTTCAGGAAGACGATATGAATTCATAATTTATGTCTAAAAGTGATTAATAAAAACTATATTTAATAACAAAGCTATTTGTCATCATTTAAGACTTAAGCACAAAAATTATTCATTTTGTGGTTCATGTTGTCATAATAGTATAGTTGAACAAATTTATTTTGAGCCCTTCTTTGTGTCTAAAAATACAGTAACATCTATCTACATTTTTTTTTTTTACCCCAGCGGTCTAGAAACAACAGTTTGGATGGAGGCATACAGTCTTTGCAAAAAATAGCTGTGTTCTGAATCCTTTTCATGGGAGTCTTTTATGTGTGATGAGGGCACTTCAGGTGGAGGACCCATTCCTTCCTACCGTATTTGCCTTAGTTGAGAGGGAAGGAAAAAAAAAAACTGCATGCCCCAAAAAAACCCTAACACTAGGCTTTGTTTACTGACTCTTTGATTTAATTACTGTTTGAAGAGGACGGAATTAGCTGTTAATTGATTTAATTATCCAATTTGTTTGTTTCAGGCATGATTCCAACAGAACTGCAGCAGCTCTGGAAAGAAGTGACAAGTGCTCATACGACAGAAGAAACCACGGGCAACAATCACAGCAGTTTGGATCTGACCACGACATGTGTCTCTTCCTCTGCACCTTCCAAGACCTCCTTAATAATGAACCCACATGCCTCTACCAATGGACAGCTGTCAGTCCACACTCCCAAAAGGGAAAGGTAGGAACGCAAATCTGAGATGTGTCCGAAGCTAGCTGTAAGGCGGAGGGGTGGGTGGCCTCTCCTCGCCGTATCTATCTCGGTGATCCCTAATTGGATCCATGTGACTGGAGTGTGCGTATAATTACTTAAGAATGTATTCAGTATGGTGTGGGTGTGAAGCATCTAATTATTGTCACCTTTGCAACGTGGAATTAGCACTTACGTAGATGGAACCTGAGCTTAGGAACCCAGGCAGCCTTTCGATCTCTCTTTTGGATGAGGTGGTCTTCCAGGCCTCCTCTTTCTGTCAAGTGTCCACTGCATACAAGGTGCTTCCCTTGTCTTTGTGTGCTTTCTAAGGAAATAGCAGTGTCTACTATAGGCTGTGTTGAATTCCAGTTTGAGAAAAGATAAAATGTACACTACTCTGCAGTTCCCTCCCTGAAGGCGGGGGGCCCATCTGTTTCACCGTTGTGTCCCCAAAGTGTTTAGGTTTGGATTTTTGTGTTTTTTTTTTTTCAATAGACTGTCAGTGAAGGTTTGTAGGATGGACTGATGGAAGCGGTCCACATATATGCACACACAGACATGCAGAGCCACTTTATCTGGTCTGTGTTGTAGCATTGACTCAATTTCCATATTCCTGTTTGGAAGTTAACACTTTATATTTTTAAATTGCCCTGAGCTTCACTTGGATGTTAGTTGAAGCGGAGGTATTTTGAGAGATTCAAAATACATCATGTGAACAGACAGTGCTAATAAAAGGAAGCTGTGAATCCGTATTATTATACCTTAGCACCCAGAAACATTAATACTACTATTCAGTGCTTTTTCAAAGTAGAAAAAATATATATAAAACTTTTTGTTGTTGTTGTGTATTTTAACCTGTTTCCTATGTAGCTCGTATGCAGAGTGTCCACGCACAGAAGAAAAGAGACCCTAAAAGTCGTAGGTGATAGCAAATGTCATTCCCATTCAGGAAAACCAAATTTTTTTGTTTTTTTTTATAAAGGGACAAAGTGAAAGATTTTTTAATTATGTTCTTCACTTAAGCAAGTACACATATAATTTCATATGTTTCTAAAAATGTTGAACATGAAGCCCACTGATTTAATTAGATATATATCTTTATACCAGCAGTACTTGATCCATTCAGAGCTTAGTAATCACAGAAAATAATATCTAAATATTTGTGTATGTGTTGGTTGTGTGTGTATCATGCTCAAACCCAAACTCCAAGAGAGGTTTCTGGAGATGAGATTATATATGTTTTAGCCAAAGCTTGCAGCTGTCCTTCTAACATCACTTTAGAGTTTCTGTGGCAGGCACAGCAGAACTAAAAGATGCTTTTAACTTACTGGTTTAGAGGAGCTTGAAAAATAGAATGGTTGACAGTAAAAATTAGTTTGGAAACATTGGACCAAATGTGACTTCTTTTGTTTCCAGTGAGGATAGGTTTGCATGTCTGGAGACCAGTCTTAGCTCTTGCTGTATAAGGTCTTAGAATGCCTTTGTAATTAAAAAAAAGAAAGAAACACTAGACCTTAGATAGATTTTAAAGAAAAGGTTCTACGTTGTCGTCCTTTGCTCTACTTGCTTTTGGTGTCCTGAGGTTGATGCTGTCCATTTACAGCAAAGGAATTGAATTACATCTTTATCCGTAGGTAGCGAAGGGGGCCATACAGTGAAAAATGCCAACTGATGCACTTAAAGTATTTATTGTGATCTTGTCGGCCATTGTGGAGCCTGCACAGATTTCCTGTGACATAGAGGAGTTTCTCCCTGTCTAGTTGCAGTGTGCTCCGTTTCATTCTAAAAGGTTATATATCTGGAGTCAGGTAGTAGATTAGCAAGGAGGCAAATAGGAGAAGAATAGCCCTTTTCATGTCTTAAGGTGCATTTGAAAGTAAATGGATCTCAGAGACAGTCTAATTCCAGGAGAATAAGTTTGTTGGATTTCTCGTTTTATGGGTCCTTATGTTTCTGCACAAAAGTTGGGCTTAATCTTCATTATACTACCTGCCCGCGTTAGAATAAGGATCAGGAAAGAATTCAGATTTCACTGAGCATTAATCTGGATGTAAAAACAGGCTGACTTCTCCAACTGTACATGCAAAGAAGAACCAACTATGAAATTATATGCTGCTACTTTATCTCTGGGGCCTCTGAGTTTATATTATGTGGTAGGTTCCCAGACATGGCTGGACTGAATCAAATTCTAACCACATTTTAACTGAATGTGACAAATAAGAGAGATGAGCAGAGCACCTTAGGTTAAAGATAAGTAAAAAAGTTACAAACTTACAGAATTGATCACTAAAAATTGAATTATTAGTCAGCTTTGTATATAAGGACTCAATAATGAGTATTTTATGGTTTTACCATCTGATGGTTTACTTTAAAATCCCATGGGGGATATTGCTATTTAAATAGTGGGAAATGGTTTGTTAAAAAAGTTATCCCTCTCACAATGCGTTCTCCCTTACACAATGAGTTGTCATTTGTCTCAGGAGTCCCTTTGAGAAGTTCATCCCTTACTCACCAGGAGTATTGTGAAATATATCTCGTTTGAAGCTCTCCCTTGGTTTCTGCATAGTATTCCCCACCCCCAGTGCTGCTCCTGGAGCTGTATCTTGGGGTACCGGCTTTAAGAATTCTTTCTGAAAGGAGTTGGGGGTACTCCGTGCAGAAATTCATAGGGCCCAAGGTAGCATTGTGAGAGCTGCGGTTTGCTTTTCAAAGTCGGATTTCCATGCCATGTGGAAGGCTCCTCCCCCCCACTGCCTGCCCCCGTGCATCCTTCGGGCTCCCGTGAGCAGCCACCGCTGCAGCAGCTCTGGGGTTTGGTGAGCTGCAATCTGTTAAGGAGATAAATAATGTGCTTGGCACGACACTCCTACTCTCCTCTTTAATTTGTCTTACACAAGGAAAATTATAATTAAATCATTCAGGGTAAACCCTTGAGTGTAGAGAAGGGAAGAAAAAAAAAAACACACACACACACACACTTTGGTAAAGATTGCCAGTAGAAACCCACTTCCCTGTTGTGCGGGGTAGAGACATGTATCAATATTCAGCATCATTAGGGGAGGAGCTGCCCATGTGATTTGTGAGGCGGATGCCAGCGCTCAAATCAAGGCTTGTTAAGATCCTGTCCCAGTGCGATCACGGACCTTCCGCATCATTAGAATTCAGCACAGGCACTGCACTCCGTGCTTTGATTTTCTTCTGAGAATTCAAAAATGTTTATTGTGCTGATTTTATATATATATATGTATATATATGTATGTATGTATGTATATAAATTCATTGGTGCAGTAGACAGGGCTCTGTTGTCAGGCCTGAGAGAAGTGTGGGGGGGATGAAGTTCAGGCAGGAGCTAGGCAGCTGCAAAGCAAGGCAGGCACATCCATGTCTTACTGTCATTTCATTCCGCAGGACCAGGGCGTCCTGACTTCTTTGGTAAATAGACAGAAGTTCGACCTGGGATACCTGTAAACACAAAGATATTATCTCGCTTTTCTCAACTGTCTGACTGTCTCGCTTTAAGAAATTCCGAGTTTTGGTGTGGGTAAACAAAATCAACGCCATGCAAATGAAACATTTATTAAAATGCTAAATTTAGTAAAGCCCTTTGAGCTTCCTGGATCAAAGCAGCTATGTAAATACAAATAGCAATTACTACTTAAGTAATTGCCTGAATTAAAATTCTAAATATCACATTATATTATGATGCACTAGGGAAGGGGAAGAAAACTCACATTTAATCTTCTTTGTCCCTGTGCCAAGCAACTGGCTAAACTCTTGCCTTGGGAGTGATGTCTCGTTTTAGCCACGTGACCACTGGGAAGCAGCAGGGTTTGTTATACCCATTTTCCAGATGAGGAAATTGGTTCATTAAGATTAAATAAGTGACCTAGGGTCATAGAACTGGTTAGTCTCATAGTTGAGATGCAAATTCAAGGCTCTCTTTTAGTTTGTAAAACTGGACTTAAGAGACTCCATTCAGCACAGAAGTGAATACTTAATTATGATAAATTAAAGTCAGTGCTCCAAAAGAAATTTTAAGTTGGATTTAAATTCACTTCAACAGTGTATTGGCTTACCTACTGTGTGCACATCAGCATATTTAAAGGGAAATCCCAGAGTTTCCTGTGTAAGGTAGACAAGTAGTTCCTGAGCTTCTCTTAAAGGGAGGGTGGGTAGGGAGGATTTGCAAAATATAAATCATTTACAGTCTGAAACAGCACATAAAGGACAAAAACGGACCCCATGCAGGATCTGCACACAGGCAAATGTAAAACAGGGCGCGCTCTTCTTTAACTGTATCCTGACTTTCCTTCCTATCTTATAAATCTTAGGTTTCCTCATTGAACACATCATCTGGTCTCTATTCTGCTTCAGCTGTCCTTCTGTAGTCCGTATCAGAGATAGCCCTTCTCTCTGATCCTTCCCAGCTTTTTGCTTTTAGTTCAACCACCGTTAGTAGATGTTTTATAACTCGCATATGTCTCAGATGCATAGCTCTTCTAAATATTTGTTCCAGGGTTTCCTTAAACGTTTGGTGAAACGTTTCTTTAAACTCCTGAGAGATCCTGGGTTGTGCAGCCTCTTCTTTGATTGAAGCTGCAGTCACAGCCTCAGGTGACCCAGGTCGAGGAACCTCTCTCTTTCTGAGGCCTGACCTGCCTTCTGTCCTCAGGAGATACCTTCCTTTTCCTTCTCATTCATTGACACAGCCCCACGTATTTCAGTTGCTCGCGGTTTCCACACTTCTCAGCTGGCAGCCACCTTCAAATAGCCCCTGAAGGTTTTTGCTTGGCTCATGGACTTCCAGACACTTTCGCTTGATACAAAGTCTCTGTTTTCGATTTGTGGCCTTTTGACATATTGCCGTGGATCTGACTATATAACAATAACATTTATGTTGACTGGCCCCTCTGTTTTTAAAAGGCAAGGAACTCTGAGTTGTGGACATGCCTGGTGTTTCGTTTCTCTTTTCTTTTTTTATTTTTTAACTAAATTCTCTGATGATGAATAAATAGTTGTGCTCTTGGTTTCCTCGCTAACATTCTAGAAGCTTGCTTTCAGAACTCTTCCGGTTACACAAGCCTTTAACTTTTTGCATATTTTCATATTCATATTTAGGGCCTCTGGAGCCAGACATTTAAACAGTAAGCTCTAGCTCCCATGACTCTGAATAGCTCTTCCTCATGTCGACTTTTTTTTTTTTAGTACTTTGAAAATCAAGTAATTTCTTTCATATTTCATTTGATTTGAAGCACTTGAACAAACTAGTAGCTCCAGATCTTCTGTCCTCATTAAATTGTCTTGGCGAATCTGCAGTCAAATTGTCCCAGATTGTCTTCAGAAGTGTCAGGCTACTTTTTGGCCATATTGTTGAGGCATCTGATATTACAGAGGTCAGCAATTAATGACCTACCAGCCAAATCTGGCCAGCTTCTTATTTTGTAAATAAAGTTTTATTGGAACACAGTGAGGCTTGTTCATTGATATGTAGTCTGTGGCTGTTTTCACACACTACAATGGCTGGCTTGAGTAGTCACAGCAAAAAGCATATGGCCCACCACGAGTGAAATATTTACCATCTGGCCATTTACAGAAAAAGCGGGCCAACTCCAGCGTTACCCATTGAACCAGCGTTTCTCAGATTTCTCGATGATAACGTCACAGGTATTTGTTAAAACATACATCTTCCTAGGCCTGAAGGTTTGGATTCCACTGGTGTGAGATGGGGTACGGGAGTTTCTTTGTCATACCTACCCTAAATTCTCAGGCTTCCCTGGTGGTTCCATGGTGAATAATCACCTGCCAGTGTAGGAGATGCAGGCAGGGTTCGATCCCTGGGTCAGGAAGTTCCCCTGGAGAAGGAAATGGCAACCCACTCCTGTATTCTTGCCTGGAGAATCCCATAGACAGAGGAGCCTGGCGGGCTACAGCCCATGGGTCACAAAAGAGTCAGACACAAGTAAGCGACTGAACAACAGCAAACAGCAGCAGAAGCCCTAAATTCTTACTGCTCAGAGGCTGTAGACCTGCAACTCTGGCATCATGTGGGAGCTCATTAGAAATGCAGGGTCTCAGGCCCTATCCTGGCCCTCCTGAGTCAGGGTCTGCTTTTTCACCCAGTCCCAGGGTTAAAATGCAGTCCTTGGCATGCCCATTCAGGTTTGAGAAACGGCGCAGGTAGCATGCCCAGTTCACCTGGGTTTTGACACTGCTGGAAAGACAATTTTTCATCCAGATTTTGATGACTCTCCCAGACATTTTCAGTCCACTGAACTAGTGGCTTGCTATTCTGGTATGAGCCAAGAGAGTACAGATACTGCTACTGCTAGAAAGAATCAGAAACTAGCATATGATGGTGATGCTCAGCCAGCTATCATTTATTGAGCTATTACTTTGTGCCAGTCACAATGCATAAAGGACTTGATAAAGGCCTTGATCTTGATTTTTCCCATTTTATCCTCACAATAGCCCTATGGGTTACTGTCTTCTTTGTACAGATTGTGTTGTTGGGCAATGTATAACTTGCATGAGTCACACAGCTAGTTAGGGACCAGGTAGGGACTGGAAGTAGGGTGTCACCAAGTCTCAGGTCCTTGCAGTGGCAGCCACATTCTGGTGGTTCCCAGGTGGGCTGCTCATCAGAACCACCTGAACTGCACCCCAGACTCTGGGTTACAGCCTCCGGGGGATACAGTTTGGGGATCAGAGTCAGGCCATAACCTTCCAAGATGGTAGCCTGGGGCCAGCCTGTCTGTTGGGCAGTAATTAGGGAGAAGTCCTCCATCTTTCTCTGCAGCCCATTCTTCTCCCCCAGTAAATCCTTTTGCACAGACGGAAGGCAGGGGTGACAAGGACACGGGTGACAAGCAGTGGAGACTGTAGAAAGCAGGCTGAGCATGTCCCGTCAGGTGCCTGTGCCTGTCTGCTGAGGCCTGAACTACAGGCGCGGCTTTCTGCTCCAGAGCCAGCTCTTGGCAGCATCAGCTGTGCCATGTCTGTCTGCCTGTTTAAGGCAGAACTGGCCCCGCTTATGTCCGAAAAAAGCTCCTGGGCACTTATTAACTTTTTGTGCACCAAAGCACTGCTGGGTGTTTGGCGACAGTCACGTTTAGAGGAACTGCGATCATTCTGTCTCTCTGCTTGAAACCAGTTGTTCCTGGATTTTAGAAATAGAGGGAGCACTTTTCTTAGGGTGGTGTAGCCTGATGCTGTGTCGTCGCCTGTCACTCCACACATTCAGGAAGGGCAAGGAGAGAAAACCTTTAACCTCGTGGCACATCCTGGGAGACTGGTGTATGGATTTTCTTAGCTATTCACCTTGTGGGGTGATGAAAAGAAAAACACTCACCCATTATTTTCAAATGGCTGTTATGTCTTATCTCAATAAAATACGTTTTACCATAGCACACCATCGTTAGAACTTATAAATCTTATTTCTATTTTTTGTGTTTGAATGATACATACTTTCCCATAAATCGGCATCAAGGGTCTGGAGAGCCAGGTTTGTTTTATAAGTTTCTCTGAGATTCAGTTGAGTTTTAATTTTTTTTCCCCTTGGGCGATGGCATAACATGAATCTCAACCAGGGGCAGTTTCTGCCCGGCATACCAGGTTTCTCAAACAAAATCAATTTTGAACCCCTGTTTTCTCTCACTATGGAAGTTATCATTGTTTTCTGATGAGCTGCTCTTGCTGATAAGAGTTGTTTTTTTTTTTTCACCCAGTGCCTTGGTTGGTCTACCTGCACTTGTGTGGAAACGCCTGACATACATTAGCTTTCTTAGCATTCATTCCGCACAAGGGGTGTAAAGGGAAGCATATAGTGGGAAGGGGTGAGGACTCATCTTTGGGTGGCTCTGATGCATAGCCTGTTGTGCTAGGTTTTGTCTTTTTACCTGTAAAAACGTCTGGTTGAAATGTACACTTTATCACTTGGATTAAATGAATAGACACTTTTCTTTGGTGAATATGGATCCATCTGCAAGTAGAAAGGGAGACCAAGGGTCAACAGAAGGCCACGTGGCTTGGAAAACTCCTAGTTGGGGGTTCTTGCTTAATTGACAACCAAGAGTCCAGTGTTTTGTTTTTTTCTGTTTGTCTGGTTTGCATTTTTTAACTTAAAGATTGTGTGTGTGTGTGTGTGTGTGTGAGTGTGAGACATGGACCATTTTTAAAGTCTGTATTGAATTTGTTACAATATTGCTTCTGTTTTATGTTTTGATTTTTTGGCTGCAAGGCATGTGGGATCTTAGCTTCCCAACCAGGGATAGAATCTGCACGCCCTGCCTTGGAAGGTGAAGTCTTAACCCCTGGCCCACTAGGGAGGCTTTTAAGCCAGCCGGTGTTGGGGCCCAGTGAGCAGGAATCTGTGAAGGAGACTTAAAAGCAAGGCACGCCCTTTTCCAAGGTTGACCAAGATGCTGTTTTGCGCCAGGGCCACCTGGCAGCCTGGCTCTCTGCTCTTTCCAAGGGAGGCAGCACTGTGGACTGGCTGGCTGGGGTGATGCAAATGAGTAGGCTGGGCATGTTGAGCTGTCCTCACTTTCTTTATCCCACCCCCAACCCCGCTCTGTGATCAGTCAGGGCCTAAGTATATTATAAAGTATATTCTCCTCATTAAAACAATAGTGGAAGCTCACAAAGGGAAACTGTTAATATGTGTTCCAGCTTGTCATTTCTGCCTGTGTGAATAGAGCAGATAACCGTTCCTCTGGGAAACTATTTCGGGAATTGAGCAACAGATACGCTAGCCAGAGAATTCTCCTAACTGTAATTTTCCTTTTTCTGTGTACTCAAAAATAACATCCTGCTGGGCTCCTCTGTGCCTCTGCACAGACACTGCACAATTGCCACAGCCCAGGTGGTGGTAATACAGGACGATCCCCCCGGGCACATGTCGCCCAGAGTTGTACAGCTTGTTCAGTGTCTTCGTCCATATGGCGGTGTGTCCCGTTCACAGAAAGACACGGGGCTGTGCCTGGCAGGTACCGTGGTCAATGTAGTGTGAAGAGAAGCCCTCAACTCATAGTGGCCTCTGTGGTACAGTTTGTTTAATGGCAAATCTGTGTTCTCAAGTGCACACACCACACACACTCACACTCAGCGAAGAAATTCCAGAACAGCCTTGCCTTGCCGATTACCTCCTCACTTAACCTTCCTCCTTTTATATTTTAGAAGCAAATGGTTAACCCGGAGGGTATAATTCAGGTGTATGAAACATACCTGTTTCATAAAATGTCGTGTACATATATTCCTTTCTAGGTGGTTATTCGTGGGTGAACTCAATTTGAGGATAGCATGCTTGTCCTAGACTTGGTCTATAAACTCTACAGCCGCCTTCTTCTCTCTTTTTGCATTTTCATTTGTGAGAATTTACTTTTATTGTGCCGTTTGGGTTGTTGGACTAATGGCTTTGGTTTTTATGGTCTCAAAAAAAGGAAAGGGAAAAGGAAAAGCTAATCATTATCAGTCTTAGAAATCTGAGAATAAAACATTCCCCAGAGGTGTCAGAACTGAAAAGGGGGAACCGAGAAAACAGAAATTTCCCCATGAAGAAGGTAAAAAATAGTCACATTTTAAAAAGCACTTTGGAAAATTTACCCGAAGGCAAAAGCTTCTCCATTTATATACCCAAATTTTGTTCCGCTTTTGTGTAACTATTTGTATTCTTGTTTGGTAAACAAACAGACCTCATAGCAACTGTAGCTGATGATATTTATACTACCTGTAAGACTTCCCTAAACAAATAGACATAGTTTTATGACCTTCAAATTTTATTCCTTTTATAGTCTTCAAGGAAATCAGTCTAAGGGCAAGTTAATATTTCTTTCCTTTCTTTTTTCTTTCTTTCTTTTTTTTTTTTTAAATATGTCGCTCTCTATCTATGAAGGATCGGCTCTGTGTGTGTATTTTACAGTTTGGCTGTGAATGTTGAGTTTGAAGGTATATTATGGCAAAAGGAAAGAGAAATCTAAAGTGTTTGTGTAAATGATGTGGTATTTGCTTTTAAGAGGGGCCATTTTAGTCATCTGGTGGAATTTCTGGTTATACATCCAAAAGGCTAAAAACCTCCACTGCAGTATTACTTATAGATCTTCGAATTGGACAGGCATCTCTAGTTATATCTCTCCTTTTTATATCTAAAATATTGATGGGAACATTCTGGTATACATGAGCCCCTATATCCAACTTACATTTTTCCATATGAGTCATATTTAAGACAAGAACAAGATGTCTCCGTGTTAAAGATCAGTGTGAGAAATAAATGGCAGTTTACTTTAATTAGAAAAAAAAATTGACACCAAGAGCTGGAATAATCCAGTAGTGTTTGAATAAATTAGAGGATTGTACAGGGAGAAGTAAAAAGAAACTTAACAAGGATAAATGGGGAAGTTTTGCCAAGGGTTCAACCAAAAAAGCGTGCCTTTGCAGGACAGAAGTCACCAGACAGTACTGAGGTGGACCCGTTTATTCTGCAAAACTTCACACAGGCTCTGACCCAAGTGTCCATGGCTTTGAAAGTTAAAACCCTGACCTTGACAGTCTGACCTCATGGAGCTGGCTTTGCAGGAGAAGAGAAGTAGAACAGACACGTAATCGTGTAATGAAAAGACAGAATTAAGTTCCGGGGAGAAAAACGAAGCCGCAAAGGTGTAAGAGCGGGGCTCAGGTCACTGTTTGTATACATGGGTCTGGCAAAGCGTCTCTGAGGAAATAACCCTTGATCAGACAGGGACAAGCCCTCTAGGCAGAGGGCACAGCAAAAGCAAAGCTCCTGAGGCAGGAGCAGAAAGAGAACATGCTTTGCTGGGTTGTGGCTCTTAGCTGGATCAGTGTGAGGGCAGCTTTGTTGTTCCGTGGCTGGGAGTGTGGACTCTGAAACCGGATAGCTTGCATTCCGGGACAGGCAGTCCACGCCGTGCGCTTCATCTTGATGTGCCTCGATGTGCCCACTGTGAAGTGGGTGCACTGCCGTGCCGGGCCTTGTCGATGAAATGAGCGTGTGCACATTGTAGTCTCTGGCGCACAGGCAGTCCCCCATGAACATTAAATGTTGGTAATGATTTAATTAATTAAAGACTAATGAATATGGTTGTTTTTTAGGGCCATTTGTTTGTTCAAGCCACCTTTATTGAGCTTTTATTTACTAATTGTAGGTTCTGGAAATTAAGGGAAGACTTGAACATACTTCTTTCCCTTAAAGAGCTCACAGCCTAGAGGGAGAAACGCGGAGACAGACACTTGCCAACACGGTATAATAAATGCAGTGATACAAATATAGGCAAAATGAGATAGAGTGTATGGCTAGTTAAACATGAGCACTAGTGGTAGATCGTTGTGGCTGTATTTCCGTCCCCCGCATTTGCATCAGGTGCACTTTTTGGATGCAGTGAACTCTGTGACTGTTACCACAGATAAATAATTAAATAAAGTTTAGAAAGACAAACCCCAGAGTACTTACAAGTGATTTAAAGACCAATATTAGGAATTTTAAAAAATAAATTTGCTCCATAAAATAGTTTATATTGGGTCAAAGTCTTTAAAATTTTTTCTCTTTGAATTGTTAAGTCTTGGTACTTGGATCCAGACTGTCTTCAATAGCGATTAATAGTTCACTTGCCAGTTGCCACGTCCCAATCACCTAGCACAGTCAGGCTGGCATGGAGCCATTGCTGAGCCTGAATGTTCAGAATATAGTGAATTTATGAAGCGCTGATGATCAGGAACCCATCAATAGTTGTTGCTACGTGTTGGCCGTAGATACTGTAGGAGTAATGGACTAGCCTTTGTTGATACGGTGTTCCAGACAAGACAGAAAATTTGAATTTCTGGTCAGAGTGATTCTCAGTCATTAGCTTGCATCAGAATCATCTGGAGGACTGGCTGAACTGCAGGTTGCTGAACCCTAGTCCTGCTGTTTCTGGCTCAGTACTGGGGGTGGAGCCTTGGAATTTGCGTCTCTGACAAGTTCCCGAGGACCATACTCTGGGAACCACTGCCATAGAACATGCCAGCTGCTGTTTAGATGCCATGGCATTCTTGCCTTCTGCGAGTCTTAAGTGACAGAGGAAGGAGCTTGGTAACTATTATTCACTATTGAAGACAGTCTGGATCCAAGTGCCAAGACTTAACATTTCAAAGAGAAAAAATTCTAAAGGCTTTGACCCAATATAAACTATTTTATGGAGCGAATTTATTTTTAAAATTCCTAATGTTGGTCTTTAAATCACTTGTAAGTACTCTGGGTTTGTCTTTCTAAACTTTATTTACTTTTTCATTTTATGCCTAACATTGCTTTTTGAGCTTTAGTTTCCCTTACCCTGTTCCTTTTAGCATTGAGCTCCTATTGATACTCTTAAGTCCCAGATCAAATATTACAGAATTTTATGTTCCAGTCATCTGTTCAGTTCTCTCTCTCTCTCTCCTCAGCTGGGGGATTGGGCAGACCTTTTCTAGAGAGATTGAGAACTTAGTTATAGTCTACACTAATGAACTCCAAATGTGTTTGATCAGTCACCCTGTCAATATTAAAACTTTTGAGTGTGCACTTCTACTAAAGATAAAGTGTTAGTCATTCAGTCGTATCTGACTCTTTGAGACGTTATGGACTATAGCCCGCGAGGATCATCTGTCCATGGAATTCTCCAGGCAAGATTACTGAAATGGGTAGCCATTCTCCAGGGGATCTTCCCAACCCAGGGATCAAACCCAGTCCTCCCACATTGCCTGCAGATTCTTTACCTTCTGAGCATGTTAAAGATACTTTAAATCAATTGCATGCCTAACATAGTACCTATAATATAAAAAATTTAAAGTATGAGAAATACATACACACATGCATACAATTATCTATTCATACAAAAGTTCTAATATTATCTTAACACATGATACAGAAATGGTAATGTAATCTTAGCACCCTCCTGTGACTCTTCTTAGGAATCTAAGTTTATAGACTGTCATCTAAGAACTCAGCATGATGCTTAAGCACAAAGTAAGTGTTTCATAAAACGTGCTGAGGAACTTCCCTGGTGGTCTGGGGGAGCGATTAAGACAGTGCTTCCACTGCACGTGGTGAAGGTTCCATCTCTAGTTGGGGAACTGAGATCCTACACGCTGCGTGGCTCAGCCAAAAAAAAACAACCACATACTGAATTAAGGGCAACAAAGAGTTTAATCCAGTGACCATTAGTGAAGCATTTTATACTACTGAGAAATAAAAGGAATGTCGTAAAGTAGGAAGTAATTCTTGGAGAACATAAAGTGTAAGTGCCTCATGGTTTTAGCCATTTTATTTCTCTAACTCCCTTTCTCGTTGAATCACCTCTGCTTTCTCATCTGACCCTCAGATGCTTCAGTTACATGACTCCTCTGATTCTGGATTACGCTTGTGCTGACTTCCACAGCGTGTCAGGGGCAGGGATTAAATGAGAAGAATTAGGATTGGAACTTTTTATTTATGTTCTTTGGTTTTCTGGGTCTGCTTGTTTCCTCTAACATATGGACAAGGTTCCACACAGACCTGTGACTCACCAGTGCAAACACTTGCACGGACATAATGCGCATGCCTGCCTAATGGTGTTAATATCTTTTGGATTAGTGGTCCCTATGTCTGTATTGACACAGTTGCTCACAGCCCCTCTTTGGAAAGCATTCTGTTTTCTTAACGAGATCCCAGTGTTAATGCTGCCAGTGGGAAACTCTCACTTACAACCCTGGGATAGCGGTTGCCCTTATGGGTGTCAGAAACAAAAGCTGGACCTCTGCCTCTTCTTGTCCTTTTCCTTTATTTATCCCTTCACTCGTCACCACACAAACACAGGCATTCAGCCTTTGTCATCACCCGCCCTGTGTTTGTGATTGATCGGAACACGCTGGCCCAGTCTCTGATACTCAGGCTCTCCTTCTCTGCTCCGTTGTCTTGCTATGCCCTTGCTTCTGAAATCAAGATTGTGTGTTTGCCCAGTGCAGCTGAAAAGGGACATGGAGATGATGGCGAAAAAGTATCTGCCAAAGTTAGGACCTGTCAACATGGCACCAGACCTCAGATTCTTACCATTTGGAAAAGCAGCTCGTGACAAGTCACACCCATAGCCTGCACATAGGATGCCCCCCAGTCCTGAAGGGTGGGATCTAGTCCTCGAGGCATCTGACACACTGCACTGTGCTCTTGTGGCTTTTGTGGGTCATGAAGGATAACTCTGAGGCCCTTCTTTCCTATTGAAAGCTCAAAGAAACTTACTAGTGGGTCACTGTTGACTCAGGAAGTAATTCAGTTACAGACTGCCTCTCCTTGAGGGCTACTTCATGCACTTTGATTTTCCCAAAGTTTAGTCATTTCAGTATGTGCCCTGTTGTGATGTGGTTTGAGAGTTCTGCTTAGCTGACTGTTATTTATATTATGTTCTTTAAATCGAGTCATTTTTAATGTAAATAAAATAAGCCTCATCCTAAGAAACAGTATCTGTGAAACCAGGAGTTGGAGAGAAGAGATATATTTTTGTCTAATACAAATTAAATTTGCTAGTTTTTAGAAATGTGCATTCTCGTTCTTCCTGGCATTGTGTGGGCTATCGTTGAATGCACACATCTCATCTGTTGGGATATTTTGGTAGGACTTCTCTGTTATTACTGAGGAGAACCTTGACTGAATATGGTACTATGCCAAATGAATGGAAACTCCCGCTTTCACGATATATCCTGGTTTCCTACTTACTGAAAATATGCATCCTCTCATCCCAGGTTCAAGGACACCGTGATGGCTTGGGATTATTGTCAAACCCATATTCAACAGTTTACTCCAGGGTTCTCCTGATAAATAGAGTACCTGGTAAACACAGTTCACTGGCCAAATCACTCAACAGATCAGAGCTAATGTAACACTGGAAATTACCTTCTCCTGGTGCTAACTTCAGTCTTACCTGTTTCATTATATTAAAAAAAAAAAAAACCAACTTGCATATAATTCTTAACTTTGGACCAGCAAAAGTTTTTGTGAGTTTGTACCTGTTGCTTGGTGAGATTGCCCAGTGTCCCCCTTTCCAGAACTACCCATCTGCAGTTGGCATTTCAGCCAACAATTAATAGAAAGGACATCTCAGGAGTATTTCTGGAAGCGTGATCACTTTTAGGACAGATTCAGAACAGGGAACTCTCTGGATCCTTAGCACTCAAGTTTTGGTCCAGGCCACACAGCTTCACCGTCATGCAGGAGCATGTATTATCTTGGGTGCCCCCCCAGAGTTATTGAATCAAAATCTGCATGTTAAAAAGATCTCCAGGCAGTTTACATCTGTGATAGAATTTGAGAAGCATTGGCTTCCCTAGTGGCTCAGATGGTAAAGCGTCTGCCTACAATCCGGAAGACCTGGGTTCAGTCCCTGGGTCGGGAAGATCCCCTGGAGAAGGAAATAGCAACCCACTCCAGTATTCTTGCCAGGAAAATTCCATGGACTGAGGAGCCTGGTAGGCTACAGTCCATGGGGTTGCAGAGTCAGACATGACTGAGCAACTTCACTTCACTCTGTGATTAGCCCTGGAAAAAAGGAAGAGTGTGTATCCTTGCCTATTAGACGCAGTTTTAAACCTTTGATCCTAGGTGACAAGTCTTTGAGTCATTCTCTTGCCATCTTCAACTTTTGCCATACCTGCATATATGCATTTTTTTTTCTTAAAATCGATGAAGTTAAATGGGTTTTATAAAAAGTTATCACTGAGAAGTCACAACTCTGATATATTAGTCTTTTTTATTTTTACACACAGGCGTGAACCCTTACCTATGAAAGTGAGGGTATTTGTATATCACTAACTCATCCAAGTCACTATGTTAGTAGGCCATTCCCTGAGGACCATTGCAGAAAAGTGACCCATATTTCTTCAAGATAATTTGTATTTCCAGAAAAAGATAAACCCAGATGTAAACAGTCAATAGCTTGTGTTTCAGATGTGAAGTTAGTTACGGTAGACTTCACTTCTCGAGGCGCAATATTGAGAACAGATAATAACAATAATCTCCATCATTGTTTAAAAGCACAAATCTGGCACTTAATAGGCTAATTCACAGTCACTCCAGTTGCAAGTTTTCCTCATGAATATCATATCACAAGGGAATGTGAAATCTTCTAATTAAACATGATCTGAAAAGCAGCAGAAAACTGAGATGATGAGCATTGTGGGGAAGGAGAGTCAGGGACTCACTGCGTGGGAGAGTGAAACAGAGAGAAGCGTGTGTCTCTCCCAGTTTGGAGAGCGTTCCCATCTTTCTGTGCTCTAGAGCTGGCCCTTTGATGGGCTTTAATAAAACACCATTCTCTTTGATGATAGAACTGATTGCCAGCTTGCTTTCAGAAACCTGATTAATAAACACCTAAGGATGTTATATTTCTGAAACGATCAAAAACAAAACTTAAGGCAGTGTGCTGGAAATGCAATGGCTGAATCTTGTCCCAACTCTTCAGAAGCAGTCCATCTGCTTCTTGAAGTGTTCTCAGTGAAAGTTAAAGGACAAAGGTCATTTTCACAAAGGCACCAGGAAAACAGATACAATGCTAGAGTCACCCTTTTCCCTGTTCCCACATACCATTTTCCCTTTCCTAGACAGATGAAAAAGCTCCCTCCCCACCTCTCCCCCGCCCCCACACACTACAGTATAACACATGAAGAAACTGGACCTGTCCTCTTACTTACTACAAGAGTGTAGGATTTGACTTCTGGTTGATTTTGAGGCATTATTCTCTAGTATGAAAAATGCTCAAAATAATAGACTCCAAGATGGAAAATTGTCCTCAATATGTCAGTAATCATTTCTTTTGCTATTGTGAAAGCTACATTACTTTTTTTTAATTGGTCATCCATGATCAAATTCCAAAGCCAGCTCACCCAGTTTGATATCGTTCAAGTTGACTTCCTGTATATTCACAAATACTTGATATCAGTTCTTGAAAATTAGTGTTAAAGCATCTGAGGTCTGATGATGTTTTCAGGTATCACTTTATCATTCAAAATCAAATTTGGACTCCATATTCAGACTTAAGAAATTTGATGTTACTTCAAATCTCAGTGAGTAGGATAGAGTGGCAAAGTAGGGGGCAGGGAAGTGTGATAAGAACTAAGAAGTGAAGAGAAAGAAAGAAGGTAGGATGGGTTTTGTGTAAGTTGTTAAAGCATGGTGGGAAAGAGGATGGTGGCCGGTGGGGAAAGGGAAGCGCTGAACAGCTTCTAAGTCAAAGGAGGTAGCCAAGGGGAGTGGATGTGCTTTTTGGTGTATGTATTTTCAGGGCGTGGGGAATGCTTTAGAAAAAGGTCGCTTCCTGCTCTCCCTCAGAGGTAAGGACATAGCTATCATTTCTTTAACCAAATCTCATTCAGCAACTACTCCTTATTCATTTTTTTTTCAATTTATTTTATTGGTTATCAATAACAAGTTATATTTATAAATACATTCATGAATGTGTTTTTCTTCAAGAATTTAGTTTGTATATAATTCAAAGCAATGTATATACAATTAAAATTTCATATAAATATATAATACACTGCATATATTTACATAAACATCAATATGATGTATATATTTATTATAATATATCCATATATATTTACAAATTATAAATTTCAAATAATTTAATTTACAACCTCATAGAACAATACTTTTTCTGCCCAAATATATTGTCAACAATTTTATATTTACCAAGGTGACATCATGAACATAAATTAACTTCATCATCTTATGAAGATAAATGTTCCTCTTCTTTTCTACTCTTGAACTCAGAAGAGTAATAGTATAAATGAATTCCACAAAACAGAGTATTTTAGTTGCAAAAATGCTTCGAGAGTGTTTCTGCACACACCCTCTTTAATCTGCATAACTAGTGAAAGTTTGACAGAGGCCTTCCCCTGGGAGAAGCAACACAGGTCATCACTTGTGTTTCCCTGTGGTTGTGACATGAGGAGTTGGAAGGCAGGACAGTTAAATGACTTGCAAGGTTCCTTGTTTTTAATGCTTCTGTAATGAGGAACAAAGTCTTTATTCACCTGGTACCCATCCCTCCACATAGTGCTGGCCCTCAGGAAAAGGTTGTTACACTCCATTCATGTGTTGGGCAGAGAGATCCACAAAGTACATTCTGAAATGATTTTTCAGTACACCAAGGGATCAACAGAATCTGGAGAATAAAAGTTGTCCCTAGGCATTCATTCCTCAAAATGTTTGGTTGCTCAGGTTTTATTTTTATTAAAATTTATCTCCATTCCTCCCCCCAGTCAGACTTCAAAAATTATACTAAAGTGATTTCAAAATTATTTTAAATTATGATTATAAATTCTTTTGAGAATGGAGATAATGTATCTGGAAAAAAGAAAATCAGCAAAAGTGAAGCAACAAAAATATATATGTAAAGAGAACAAACTCTAATCTTTACACTTATGTTCATTTGGTTTTTGGCAAAAGTGCCAACATAGCTCACTTGGGATAGAATAATCTTTTCATCAAACACTGCTGGAACAACATGCAAAAGAATGAAGTTCTATACCTGCCTCACATAAAATATAAAAATTAACTCAAACTCGATTAAATGTGAGGACTAAAGCTCTTGGAAGAGAATATAGAGTAAGTCTTAATTACTTTGAATCAGTCAGTGGTTTCTTAAATGTGACACCGCAAGCACAACAAGGAACTAAAGGGGGGAGAAAAAAGATTGGACTTCATCAAAATGTAAGACTTTCATGCCTCAAAGCATACCATCAATAAACTGAAAAGACAGTCTACAAAATAAGTACCAGTGTTTGTAAATCTTGTATCTCATAATGGACTTGCATGCGGAAATATATACATGAAAAAACTCGCAGCTCCAAAATAAAGAGAACTCAGTGTTTTTTGGTAGGCAAAGGGTCTGAATCGACATTCTCTAAAGAAGATACACAGATGATCAATAAGCACATGAAAAATTGATCAGAGCCCCTAACCTTGTTGTTTTTTTTAAATTGTCTTGGAGTGCAATTCCTTTATATAAAGAGTCGTGGTTCCGCTGCATAGCAAACGAACAGCTGTATGTTTACATATATCCCCTCTCTTTTGGGTTTCCTTCCCGTTTAAGTTACCGCAGAGTGTTGAGTAGAGTTCCCTGCGCTGTGCAGTAGGTTCTCATTAGTTCTCTATTTTGTGTGTAGTAGCAGTAGTGCATATATGTCAACCCCAGTCTCTCAATTCATCCCACTTCCCCTTCCCCTTTTGTATCCATACGTTTGTTTTCTGTGTCTCCTTTGTGAATAAGATCTATTCTGTTCTTCTAGATCCTCATATATGAGTTAAGATGTAGGATTTGTTTTTCTCTTTCTCACTTCACTCTCTATGACAGTCTCTAGGTCCATCCACATCTCCTTAAATGGCACGGTTTCATTCCTGTTTATGACAATAATACTGTATATATCAGCACCATTAATCTTCACACAAGCATAAATCAAAAGTGCAGAAAGGTAACAATTTATATCTTCTGGAATGGCTATGAAGAAGACAGATGGCAAGTATATTGGCAAGGATGTGGAGAAACTGGAACCCACAAACAGTGCTGGTGAGAACACAGCATAGTGCAGCTGCTTTGGAAGATGGGCAGGCAGTTTCTCAAAGTGTTGACCATAGAGTCGCACATGACCCAGCAGTTCTACTCCTGAATATACACCCAAACAGGTATACCCAAACAGGTACATGAATGTGAACTGTAATATCACCACTATCACCACAGTAGCCACAATGTGGGACCATCCCAAAGGTTAATCAGCAGATGAGTGGATAAACAAAATGTGTTCTGTACATGCAGGGGAATGGTATTCAGTCATGAAAAAGGAAACGAGGCACTGACACACGCTGCAATGCGGCCTTTCAAAACACGAAGATTCATGGAAGAAGCCAGATACACAAGACCACTTGCTACGTGGTCCAAGTTATAGGAAATGTTCAGAAGAGGCAGATCTCTAGAAACAGAAGGTTGATTAGTGATTGACAGGGACCAGGGCAGTGACCACTAATGGGTCCAGTGTTTCTTTTTTGTGTGATATAAAATGTTCTAAACTTACATTCTGGTAATACTTTGACAGCTCTGTGAATATTGCATTATATACTTTATATATGCCATTGCATTAGGTACTTTATTTAGTGAGTTATTTTTGGCTGCACCTCGAGTCTTAAGGGATCGCGGTTTCCCAGCCAGGAGCGGAACCCACCCCTCACAGTGAAAGTGCCAAATCCTAACCACTGGAACCCATGAAATTCCCTGAATTATGTACTTTAAATAAGTGAGTTGCTTGGGATATGGACTGTGTTGTTCAGTTGCTCAGTCGTGTCTGACTCTTTGCAACCCCATGGACTGTAGCACGCCAGGGTTCCCTGTCCTTCACCATCTCCCAGAGCTTGCTCAAACTCATGTCCATTGAGTTGGTGATGCCATCCAACCATCTCGTCCTCTGTCATCCCCTTCTCCTCCTGCCTTCTATCTTTCCCAGCATCAGTTTCATTGAGGGATATGAACTATACCTCAATAAAACTTAGAAAAATGTATTCCATTATTTTGAGCCATTAGAAAATGACCAACGGTCTTCTGGAACTTTATGTGTCAAACAACATGCTAATAAAATGAAATACAATTTATAATTTGGGTTTGATGGTGAGAGCAAAGGGGAGAAGTTATAAGCCCTAATGGGCACAGATGCAGACTTTTGTTGCAGATGAATCAGGAATTGAGAAAAATAACAGAAGACAAATTTGGAAATTTGGAAAAGGGGAAAAACAGACAGGGTGAAAGTTAGTACACAGACATGAAAGTTAGCATGCAGGAAAATTGACATTGAGGACAGCGAGGTGTCTGTGCTTTTCTTTTTTCTTTTTAGATTATTTTCCATTGTAGTTTATTACAAGATACTGAGATATTCCCTGTGTTATACAGTAGGTCCTTGTCGATTATTTTATAGATAGCCTGTAAAATCCCATGGACGGAGGAGCCTGGTAGGCTGCAGTCCATGGGGTCACTAAGAGTCGGACACGACTGAGCGACTTCACTTTCACTTTTCACTTTCATGCATTGAAGAAGGAAATGGCAACCCACTCCAGTGTTCTTGCCTGGAGAATCCCAGGGACGGGGGAGCCTGGTGGGCTGCCGTCTACGGGGTCGCACAGAGTCGGACACGACTGAAGCGACTTAGCAGCAGCAGTGCGGATATGTGAATCCTAACTCATAATTTGTCATTCCTCCTCCTTTTCCCCCTTTAGTGACCATAAGTTCTTTTTCTGTGTCTGTGAGTCTGTTTCTGTTTTGTGAACAGATTCATTGGTGTCATTGTTTAGATCCCACATGTAAGTGACACATCTTTGTCTTCCTCTGTCTGACGTCCTTCGGGTGCTGTGCTCATCTTTGAGTCCTTCCCCGTTGTTGCGCATGACGTCGTTTCAGGCTTTTACGGCGGAGCAGTGTCCATTGCTGCATGTAGCGCGTCCTCTTTAGCCTTTCATCTGTCAGTGGGTGTGTCGCTTCCTGCAACGTCTTCGCTCTTGTATTAATAAATAGTGCTGCTATGAACATTGGGGTACATGTATCTTTTTGCATTAGAGTTTCCCTTGGATATATGCCCAGGAGTGTGATTGCTGGAAGGTATCTTAACTCTATTTTCAATTTTGTAAGGAGCTGCCATACTGTTCTCCATAGTGGCTGTACCAGTTTACAATTACACCAGCATTGTAGGAGGGTTCCCTTTTCTCTGAGGTGTCTGTGTTTTTCCTCTCCTTCAACGATTCTTCTCTTGGTTACCACAGGGAAAATTAGCTTACAGGACTTAGAGCATGAAGACCACTAAAGTGTACAGATTGGAGTAAGAGATTGTTCTTAGTTTTAGCAGTGATTCTAGTTCAAACTTTGGTTGAGTGGAGAACTTGAGAAGGTAACAGTGAATCGTCACCAATATCAAAGGCCAAAGGCAGTGTTGAAACTAAGGCTCTGGCTGCTATGCTTTGACATAGTAAGAACAAATACCACAACAAGTTTTAAATAAATGTCAGTGACGCCATTACATCATACTGACTAATATGGAGCATATTTAATATTATGTAATATTAGAAATTGTTGCATATTTTTGTGTGATTATACTTTTTGTGGCAAGTTGATTCTTTCTAACCTGAAATGTTGTCACTATTATTGTGTTAATAAATATATCTAGTTTTTTCATACCGAGGATTATCAGAAGAAATTTAAATCACCTCTTTTTTTTTTTGGCTGTGTACTATTTGTATTTTACACATTTGAAATAAAGCTAAATGATAGAAAGTGCCAGAATGCTGTTTTTTCAAGTCAGTTAGCATCATTCTGGTACCAACCTTCGAGAATTTTTTTAAAGGGCCAATATTTATTGCATATATGTCCACATGGAAATTAAATAGAATAATATAATTATTGTCTGTTCATGCACCAGTCCATCTAACATTAACTGAACTCGTGTTATGTGCAAGGTACTGAGTAGGTAGAGATGAATTAGATGCAATCCCTGCCCCTAAATATTTTCAACCTGGGAGTTCATAATAAGACATCGTCTGTTAAACAATTGACCTTACACTTTTGAAGGTTAATTTTGGGGGAAGCATGTTTAGATCCCTTTAAAATCAAATATATCTATTTATTCATCCATTATTCAACACTTTATTCAGCATTTATTCAAAACTGATCTTGGCAGCCTTTCAGAACTTATATACTTCTCACATCAGTGAGCTCCCCTTTGAACAGTTGATTTAAATGACTAAGTCACAGGCTTTATCTAACCATGTTGAGGTGGTCATTTTCCCACCAAGTTTCATCATAAAAATGAAATTCTGAGTTAATTCAAGTTTAAAAATTCCCATGCTCATTTATTAAACTTAATTTACTCTTCTGAAAATATGGGTGTTGGATTAGATTACCACAAGATCACCTCTGGTCCTGCAAATTCATAAATGTGTGTGTGTGTGTTTGCTCAGTTGTATCCGACTCCTTGCGTCCCAGCCTGCCAGGCTCCTCTGTCCGTGGGATTTTCTAGGCAAGAATACTGGTGTGGCCATACTCTTTTTTTTTTTTTTTTTTCAATTTTCCTGTCCTGTCTCTTTTGGCATGTCCCAAAAGGCAGTAAGAATAGAAACTTTTTCCACTTTTCCGGTGAAACAGAAAAGCTCCCATTCAGGGGTATACCTGCTGAGGTCTGAGGGTGCTTCATCCAGAATGACTAAAAGGCCAAAGTAGGACCTAGTCACACAGGCGGCAAAGGTACCACATTGGCTTGCACCAGCATCATTCTGGAGAGTGAGTCCCAAATAGACAGCACTTGACTTTTTCATGCATGTATATGTTTCTGTGTGGGTTTGTGAGGGTCTGTGTATATGTTTATACATATATTGAACATTTGCCAGAAAAACATACCTGTCATGCACAAAATTTAAAACTTCAAAAGATACAAAAAATGATACAGTGAAAATTTCATTTCTCTACTCCTTTGTTACTCCCCTCCTGCCCCAGAGGGACAAGTATTACAACATCTTATGTGTCTTTCCAGAGAGGCTATTCCCGGCACCACTGGCAGTCTGTTCTTTTTCCTTGCAAAGCCAGTCGCCTTATTTCAGCCAGTTGTGTATGGACTGAGAGAATGGCACTGAGAAACGTGCACTGCCATGTGTGAAGTAGATAGCTAGTGGGAGGCTGCTGTGTAGCGCAGGGAGCTTAGCTCGGTGCCCTGTGGTGATCTAGAGGAGTGGGAGTAGGGGCAGGGAGGCTTAACCAGGGAGGGGATGTACGTGTATATATAGCTGATTCACACTGTTGGAGGGCAGAAACTGATACAATATTGTGAAGCAGGTGTATTCCGATAAAATATAAAGTATTCACATAGGTTTCGAAAGCAAGTGACAGTGGGAGGCAGAGCCTGTTTCCATGTCTGTGAACTCTAGTAATGCTTGAGAAAGAGATCACAGCATGGCGATGCGCCAGGGCACCTGCAGGGTTGACCAGGGTGGGGTTGTGCTAGGTGTGGGATGAAGTCGGGGCAAAGTTGAGGAGCCAACACGGTATGAAGTGAACTTTTAAAAATAAGTTCATGTAATGGTTTTGTGATAAAAACAGTTTTAAGGTAGAGCACGTTTTCAAGAGGTCTGCTATGTATGTAAATATGCATGCGCGCCAGGAGTTGGCATTTCTCTCAGCCTTCAGATGTGAATGGTTACCCTTGTGAAGCTTCAGTGAGTTGTCATCTGTCCTTCCTTTGAAATAAGGATATTCAGTTGAACCAAGTATACGTTCTTAGAGGAGAGTAGTTTTTTAATTCAGGTTACAGGGGATGTTTGGGGGGTAGGGAGTGAGAGTGGTGGTTACTAATTTATGTGCATTTTATTTCTAGTTGTAAATTCCTCTAGTGAAGACATGTTACTTTCTTTCACACTATAACTGAGAACCTTCTTGGTTTAACCCACAAAGCACTGATGAATAACCATTGGCAATTTGTAACCAGTGAGGTTAATTTTATATCTAAATTAGTTGAGTTTCTTCATTCCTAATCTAAAGAATCAGACAAAGTAGGTACAATGACTAAGAATGTACTCAGCATGGAGCATTTCTCAAGAGCTACTTTAAAAAGTATCTGTGGTCATTGTTAAAACTTTGGACTGATTTCAAAGAGTGGTTCCATTTCTCTAAATGTATCTTCTGGTGAAAATCAGCTCTGTACTGGGATGTTTGGCCCGGTAAATTTTATTTCTAACATTATTCATAAATATTAGAAACATGAAGGGAACCTCGGTGTCCAAAATAGAGGAATGTTAGATTGATTTTGGCAGGTAACTTGACCTGAGATGGTATATGACAAGCTGTTACGCGTCAATATATAAGGCTCTTAAGGATTAATTAGTTGATAACGAGACACATTATTTACAAAATTATCCTAAATTTGAAAGAATAATACAAACCTCCATGCCTTAATTTATCAAAAATGTATTTGTGTGTATTCAGGGTTTTTTTTTTTTCTTTTCAAGGTTTATACAATAAATATACACTAATTCTTTTAGGATTATGAAAATACTTTACTCTTCACAAAATTGGTAAAAAAAAGAGTTATTGTGGTTGGGCTTCTTTTTTTCCTTTGTAAGATATTGGTTTAGAACAGTTTTCTTTTTAAATGATTTCCTTCCCTCAGATATTCTGAGGATCTTGTTACTTTGAAGGATTCTTGGAGTTTAAATATTGCCAGTAATTTTTTAAATTCTGTTTTGTACCATCCTTTATTTATTTTTTAAATTCAGAAGATGGACATGGATAGATAGTCATTCTTTGCTTCATTCCAATGGAATTTCACCCCTTTACCTGCTCAGAGAATATCATTTTATTGCTGGGCTTTAGAAATCTCACTGTAACTACCTTAGCTCTCTTGTGTTACTCTCTTTCTTCCATGAGGGCACCTTTCAGTGCTTTTCCTAACTTAAGTCTTTTGCTTTTGTTGTTGTTGTTGTTTTTTCTCAGAATTGTTTTCTATTGTCAGGCAAAATAGTTTCTTATTGTTTTAAAATGATATTAGGTTTCCAAGTGAATCATTTAAGAGCCACAAAGAGACCTGTGGATCTTTGTTAAGGTGTGTGCTTAGTATTGATGATCTTAGTTTAAATGTTCATAATATGCTGGCTGTGGATTAATTGCATTGTAAGTCAGGGACAAGTGGCGTGTGTGTATGTCTGTTCTATGAATGTGAGTCGATAAAATACGTGAATACACATCCTGGCAGTTATATAAAATACAAGCCCCTCATGCGTGTGCGTCATGTGTTTTTGTGTGTGTGTGCGTGTATGCGTGTGATTATAATTCAGTGTGCCTGAAGTTCAGAGTCTGGCAGAGGCAGTGGAGTAAGTTGCAAAATAGCCCTTTCCTTGAGAAGAATGAGCTTTAGTACAAAACAGAACTCTTAATGTTAGCTTTACATTTCTGCTTGATGGAGTCTAAGGTTATGGAACGACTGTAAAAATAATTTGTCTGAAACACGTCTGGATGCAGAAATCTAACGGAGAAAATATTTGAGAATATGGTTCATCAGCAAGTACAACAGATTCACTTTTCTGAGCACCACGTGGCGTGGATCAAAGCATCCCATGACCTGCATCCGTGTGGCCAAATCATTAGCTATTGATTGGAGCTCCAGTGGAGGAGTAAGCCCTTTGTGTTCATGCCAAGTTTTCCCCCAGTCTTGGTGTCAGTCACTGTAGGGATAGAATCTTCCTGCTCCCGTTAGCGTTGTTGTTGTTGTTGTTAAGTTAATCATCTACTTGGATACATTTGTCTTTCTCAGTTATTTCATTCTACATTCTAAATTATTTTATTGCACTCTGGTTGGTAAAATTAACTTGTGAAAAGACTACAGTTTGGGGGATGCTCTTTGTGGTAGAAGGGAGAGAAAAATTTTATAATGTTCTGGGGAGAATCTCAAAATCAAGTACAGATTATAATTTCCACTATGTAGACTAAATGGTAAGTTCTAGCTTTTTAAAAAATTTATGTATTTCTTAATTGAAGGATAATAGCTTTGTAGAATTTTGTTGTTTTCTGTCAAACATCAACAAGAGTCAGCCATAGGTATAAAGTTCTGGCCTTTTAACAAATCCTTTGCAGTCTGAGTAGAGAGGTCTGCCTCTTAACAAGAGCCTGTCGAGCACTTTTCTAATGTGATGCTAACATTCCTAATATTGGGCTGTTCACATTTTGAAATTTAGCTCTTGCTTTGTAAGTAAAGTGTGCTGCAAAAGTAATTCATAAATTCCATGGGAAGAGGAAAGCACGAGTTGGTTTGTGTTCGCGTTTTGGCGACATGGGCCGGCTCCTCTTGCTTTTTATGTCTGGTGGGATGGTTCTGGGCAGCCAATTCATTCTCTTGTCCTCTGTGCATTTTCTTTCAGTTTGTCCCATGAGGAACATCCACATAGCCATCCTCTCTATGGACACGGTGTGTGCAAGTGGCCTGGCTGTGAAGCAGTGTGTGAAGATTTCCAGTCATTTCTAAAGTAAGAATGATTTGATAACACTTTCTTCTTAGACGTAGCCATCACCTCCCACTGTTCATGCTTTTCCTCATGAGATGCCTTTTTGATGCAGGGGTTTACACCACCATTTTGAAGATAGACTCACAATCACCATGTCTAGCATAGTCATAGGAATAGTTTTACAGATCTATTGAGTGTTGCCTTGTTAAGTGGAAGAGATTGATATCCAAGGGCAGTTTGATCCTATTCGTAAGATCCTTTACTTATTTTCTCAGAATGACAGTGATTAAGTAAAAATTGTTCCAGTGTTAAACGTGTAGTAATTTAGTCTTTGCTTTTACTCACATCCCTCCATATTAAATTAATAACACAAGCACTAGCTCTAGTTTTATAAAATCGGTGTCAATTACTGGCCAATTACAACTTGATGATTGGGCCTCTTTGTTTCTTCACAAATGACTTTACAAACGTCCAGGAAAAGCTACCAATTCGATTCTTACCTTTCTATATCACTGTTGGCTTTTGTTCGGATTCTTGTTGTATAGGGAAAAGGATTCAGTTTAATTCCTGCAGTTAAAGTATGACTGAAACTTGGGCTATCCCATTTGAATCTATATGCTGATTAAGCATCCCTTGAGTAAATGGTGTGTTAACCCTCTGGAAGCTGAAATGAGATGCTTCTGCACTACATCGTAAGATTTCCTTCATATACAGTGCCTTGTCCTTTAAAAATATTGAGATGAAACTGCCCCGCATTATTGACATCACATAAATATATTCATAGTATCATTGAATCATTGATGTATGGACTGAGTATAATACTGCATTATATTCACTGTGTTTATATATCATGCAACAAGCAAACATATGCATGTATGAAACTCCTATATATACAGGTGCATGATGGTTTGCAAACTGGGTGTTGGGGGGCCAGTGGGGAGTCTTTGCCTCTGACTTTTCTGTCTCATTCAAGCCCCATAATAGAGATGGGCTGATTTACATGCAGGTCTCTGGTTTTGCAAGATCTTTATATTATTAGAACAATCTCAGTATCTATCTTTATGGACCTGGGTTCAAATATGTTAATAAAGCCAGCATTAGAGATACAGTGTTACCTGCAAGCACTTCTGGTGAATATCATGTTTTTAATGAATGAATGGAAGCCTGTGAATCTGTTTTGGTGATTTTCCACTTTAATATTTTACTTCAAGAGCATTACATGGTCATTAAAAACTTAAGTACTTAAAATTTTTTAGAAAAGAGATAGTTAAAATTGATTCTAAATATTAATACTGAAGAGCAGTGATACTTTATTTTAAATTAAGCAACAGCTCTTTACAGTTATGATAATTCAAGTTAGTGCTACTGGGCCTTGTTCCCTCCTAAATCCGTTATTGTAGAATCTTTGTTTTCTTATTTCCTAATCACTTGCCTAATTGTATTTTGATAATGAGAAAAAGATCTCGGCAGAAACATTTCAATTCTAGTTTCACTTTCCGTACCAGTGCTAACTTTGATAAATACCTGGTTTAATTTCACTCCTCTATAGAATGGCCAGTGAACATCTATAAATATGATTTATTTTATAAAGTTTCTAGAACTATAGAATTACTATCAACATTCTTATTGACTTGTGTCATTAGGGAAAAGGGCATTTTTCCAATTGACCACTTAAAATTTTTTGTTAATAGGCAAAGTATTTCCCACTCAGATCTTAGGTCCATTTATTATGTGAGCTGATGTTAGGTGTATATATATATATATATATATGTGGGGGGAGGTGCAAGTATACCTCCATGAAAAAATGGCACACTTTCAGACCACATCCATTTCTAAAGAAATGGATCTGAAGGTCATCAGAATAGAGCCTAGACTTGATTCCTATAAAAAAGCCCATTTTTCTTGTAAGGCTATGAGGAGTCTGGCCCTTGTATAGGAAACCACCATTTAGTTTTCACTTTGATTCATGTCCCTCTATTATTTTGTGTGGTTTTGCACATGACATGGCATGTTTGCTCAGAGACACTGAAATGCTCCCGCTAGTCCTGCAGCTGTTGCTTCTTTAGTTCCTAGTACTTGCTTATTGATGTATGTTTGTCGGAATATTTATGTTTGCAAGTTAAAGAAAACCAACTTAAATTGGCTTAAACCAAAGAAAAGGAGGGTGGTGTTGGGGGTTGATAATTGGTCTGATAATACAGCTGGCTGCAAGCATGACTGGACCCTGATGCTTCAACAAGGTTATTGGAGTATGGGTTCATTGCTCCTTAGCTCTGTTTTCTTCTGTGTTGACTTCCTACTCAGGCTCTTTCCAAGTAAAAGTAAAGAAGAGAGATTCACCCGCCATAAGTTGATTGACCCCAGAGTGCATCTCTTTTTTCAGTAGTTGCAGAAAAGTGTTCTTTGCAGACTGTCATTGGCTCAGATTGAGTAGGTGTCCTAGCTCTGAACCAGTCATGAGGCGGCCAGGCCTGAGTCACATACCAACCTGCAGAGTGCAATAAATTGTTCATCCCCCAGGGGCCACACGGGGACTGGGGATGAGAGACTTAGTTCCCAAAAGTAAGAAAATGACTCTTGTAAAGCAGCAAATGGAGGGTAAATGCTGAATAATAAAACTGCCTCTAGTTCTTAGAGCTCTCATGGTGCTTTCCCAAGTTTACCCATGGGTTGACAGTCTATGACAAATTCAGGATTTTGATGTGCTTCCTCAGTGGTATCTTAGCTCTTGGAAATTCACAGTAGTCTTCCAGTGTAAGGCCTAGAGTAGTGAAAAGTAAGTAACTCTTGTGAGTTCATGTCCTTCATGTGTTGGTTCATTCTGAAGGGTGGTCATGTTGGCTGTAGTGAAACCAGCTTTGCCATATGGCCTCTTGGAATGACATCACAGCGGTGTCATTATTATCAGGAAGTGATGTTTGAAGCATTTCTTCTCAAACTGCCAGATTTTGTAGACTCTGAAAGTACCTTTTTCTTGGGCCCATGAGCAGAACCTTGTCCCATGATCCCACTTTAGAAGTATTCTCTTACGGTTTTAGAAAATTGATATTAGAGGTCTTAGATTTTCAAGACACCCTTACTTAACACAGTGTCAATTGCTCTGCACTCCCTTTTTTTTAATCGCCATGCTGCAAGGCATGTGGGATCTTAGTTCCTCAGTCAGGGATCAAACCCACATTCCCTGCCTTGGGAGTGCAGAGTCTTAACCACTGGACCGCCAGGAAATTCCCTGCTCAGTCTTTGATTTAGAGGTTGCTTCATAGATTTTTTTTTTATCACCTATCTTCTAAATTAGAATTTTACACTCCCCTGGTATAGCTCTGACCTGTTCAACAGTCATAATTTGAAGTGCTTTACATATATAACTCAGTTAATACAGCCACCTTATAGTGATACTATTGCAGTATTACTCTCAAGCTAAGATAAGGATACTAAGGAACAGCAAGGTTAAATAATTTTCCCAAGGTCACACAGCTAGTAATAGGTGGAGTCAAGATCTAAACCCAGACAGTGAGACTTCATAGGACTTGCTGTTAACTGTTATATAATAGCGCCTGGTTAGAAGCAGTTCATTTTATTAACAGTATGCTTACTGTGTACGGCAATAGGCATAAAGAAAGCTTTGAAGAAAGGCAGAATGGGTCGTGAAGCCAGTTGCTAGGAGTGTGTTCTTTGAGCTCAGTGTAAGCACGTGTGATTTGGGATGATAATAATAACTGCCTCTTAAGAGTTGGGAGAATGAAAAGGTACATCACGTCAGGTATCTGGTCCGTAGCAGGCACTGTCGAAAAATATTAGTACTTCTTTTCTCATCTACTTAAGTGTATTTTTAAAAAGAGAAATAATTGAAGCTATACAAACATTGGGCTTCCCTTGTGACTCAGCTGGTAAAGAATCCACCTGCAATGAGGGAGACCTGGGTTTGTGAAGAGCCCCTGGAGAAGGGAAAGGCTACCCACTGCAGTATTCTGGCCTGGAGAATTCCATGGACTGTATAGTCCATGGGGTCGCAGAGTCAGACACAACTGAGCGACTTTCAGTTTCACTTTCTTACAAGCATTTCTGACCTTGTACCTAGGGAAGAGGTTGTGACTATGCAGAGCTTTAATATGTCAGAAGAGACTGTTCTTTAACATAATCCTTAACCATAAATTTCAGTAGAGGGTCCTACACAGTCAAAGGTGATTGTCAGACAGGGCCAGGAAACTTTTCCTGTAAAGGAGCCAGATAGTCGATATGATGGACTTTCGCAGGCCACCCAGTCTCCAAGACAAGCACTCAGCTTGTGGGCACAGAAGCAGCCATAGGATCTGTGTGAGGAGTGGGTGTGGCTGCGTTCTTTGCACCAGTTTGCTGACCTCTGACCTAGGGTACTCTTCTCTGGTGTCCTTACGTTTTCAGCTGAGCCACATCCTTGAATTCCCTGGGCATCGCTCTCCTGGCTTGTTTCAGGTCTCAGAATGAGACCTTTTTTTTTTTTCCCCTCTTCCTGAGGAAAAAAAATCATAACTGTTGGTAAATCAGAACCAGAGATTTGACACTCTTCTGTGATCATTCTGCAGCGTTTGTTCCCAAGGTGAGGTATACCACAGGGCCCTTGATTTCAAAGATAAACACTGTACAAATAACCGTCCTGTTGGCTTTCCCTGCCAGCCAACAGAGGGATGCTTTATCAGAATCGGCAGATACCCAGTCTATTGTGTGCATTTATTTCCCTGTTTCTTCTCAAAACAAGTTGCAGTTTGAGTGTTTTGTTTTGTTTTTTTAATCTGTCAACCGTGAGTTATCATGTGACGGTTGTGTTTGTTGGAGGAATCTGATACCAGCAGGTACCCATGCTTAACTTCACTGCAGCCCGCCAGCCCTGCATTGCTTGGAATCCTCCGATAACAGAAAAACAAAAACAAGCCCAGTACCATCCAGACAGGTGAAAGTTCCGAGTGTGCTCCTGTCCGCACCCCTCGTGGATCAAGTTTTTTGTTTTTTCTTTTTTAACCAGGTTGAAGTCAGAGTCCTCACTGATAAAAACACGAATCTATAATTCTTTCTCTTTGCTCTTTGAAAAAGGGTGCATACTATTCTTCAGCAAGGTGGGGAGTGGATGTGAAGGTTAAATCATGACCACATTTTCCTGTTTCTGACTTGGAGGGTAAAATCAGACACAGATCCATAGTTCCACGAATACCAGGCCCTCATGTGTGTTTGGAAAAAAGTATTATTTGGGCCCTTGCTTACTAGCCATTTGAAAGAAATTTTGTTTTCATTTTTATCTTTTGGTTATTGCTCATGAAGAAAAGCACCATGCCAGACAATCAAAACCCAAATTCCTTTACACGTTAGTCAGATGTACATTACTTCTTAAAGCCAAAATAAATTTTATATGTCCTCTTGGAGAAGACAGGGAGGGAAATGTCTCAAGAAAATGCCCAGCAGTGGAACTTTGACCCTTTCAAAAAGGTTGAGGGCTAGAGACAGCAGAGGACATTTCATCACTAATTCACTTTTTAACGGAAAAAAAAAAAAATTTTTTTTTCCTGTGAATTTCACTTCTGAAAACTGTGAAGAGTTTTATGTGCAAGAAACTCCTAAGTGCTGGTCTGTGATGTTTTCACAAGTGTTTTTATCATGGTAACATCTTGTTTACTTTAGTTCCCGGCCTAAAACTACTTGGAACATGTTAAGAAAACATTTCAAGAAAGCCTCGACAAAGAGGCTTTTGTTTCCGCAGCCACTGCGAGGCTGCAAGGATCACAAAGGTGTTAACTTTCAGCCCCTTAAGCGCTTCCACATGAAATTCCAGCACCGATGTTTGTGGTTTTGGAAAAACAAAGTGTATGTTAAAGAAACCAGGTATATGCTAATACATGTCGAAGGAGGCCGGATATCATAAATTGTTCGAAACTTATTCGTGGCTCTGGGTTTGCACGCCTGAACGTTCTGCAGTGAAATTACCTCTGGTGAGTACAGGAGAGCACGTGGAAGGGGACTAGCCTTCTAGAAGGTGGGCATATGCAAATAACCATTCTCGCCTCTGCACTTCAATCTCCAGAACCGGGGGTAGGGGGTGGGGGGAGGAGAATTTCCCCCATCAGTTCCCAGGTGACAAGTCTTGGAGTTTTGCACAACGAGCTTAATATGTTTATGGATTGACTTTCCCACTTACGCCTTTTTGAGTTGGTTTGAGAAAAAGAAATATCAGGTGGTACCAAGAAACATTTCTTTCCCCCTTAAAGTCTCTCCTTTCACCTTTCGACATTGTTCAGGAGTTCAAGACCTTTCCAAGCACTCAGAGGTCAGAATGGCCTAAATGCCGCAGCGCCCTCTAGTGATCGATAGAATGTTCCATAGAAAAGTTGAGACAAGTTTGCCAAAGACAACATGCCTAGTGCCACCTCTTTGCTCAGAATAAAAGCAAGTAACATCGGAATGCATTTTTTTTTTCCCTGTCAGCAAACAGATTTTAGTCAGAAATGCAAATGAAATTTAATTCTTCCTCATAGGCTTTGAAAGCATTTGAGAATTTTCTGACTGTCTACCCAGTCAGTTCTGCATATCACCGTGCCCATGTACCCAGCACAGTGTGTCACCGTAGAGACAATGTGTCTTTAAGTCATTAGCTAGCCTAGGTGTTTCACGTGATCACTTCCGGCGTGTAATTATAAAGCAGCGCTGAAAAGATAGGGATCGTCTTCACTGCAGACTTTTATTGACAGTGTCTACCATAT